>NC_046313.1:13831632-14059132 GCF_009819535.1 Lacerta agilis
GCAGGGACTCCTTCATGGATCGCTGCCTTGTCATGGTGAAGGGGCTTTGAATAACTCAGAGAAGCTATGAGCTATGCTGTGCAGGGCCACCCAAGATGGACAGGTCATAGTGGAGAGTTTTGACTAAATGTGATCCACCTGGAGCAGGAACTGGCAAGCCACTCCAGTATCCCTGCCAAGAAAACTCCATGGAAAAGAGGACGAGATGCTTGGACAGTGTTCTCGAAGCTACCAACATGAGTCTGACCAAACTGCGGGAGGCAGTGGAAGACAGGAGGGCCTGGCGTGCTCTGGTCCATGGGGTCGGACACGACTAAACAACTAAACAACCACCAGCATGCAGGGAAGGGTTTTAGTTGTGTGAATATCTTTCCTGCAGGATCCAGACAGCCTACTAAATCATACCCCCCAACATTTCTCCAATGAAAGTAGGGACATCCTATTCCATCATCATCATCATCATCATCATCATCATCATTATGCTCTGGCAATCCTTGGCTCGCAGCTCAGGCCCTACTGCCCCCTTGCTCCCTTTTCTTTCTCCTTCTCTTCTCTAACCGTCCCCCCCTTCCCCTTCTCCTCCCCACCCCCACCATGCCCGTCTCCCCTTCTCCCTCATGCTGACAGTTCCCTTACCAGGTCCGATCAATGGCTCTTGCTTTCAGGCTCCTTCATTATTCATGAGCTGGACTCCTGACTGTTTTGCTGAAGGTAACCCAAGACGGAGCTCTGCGGTGCTGCAGCCACCCTGGGGATGAGTGGATAAAGCGCCGAGGTGGAGAGTTTAAAAAAAGAAAAGAAAAAGTAAATAAAAATAAAAATTAAAAAAATGGATTTGAGCATAGGGCTGTTCGATGGGGTTGGAGGGGGAAGCTGCCTGCCGGCTGCCCACCAGGGAAGTGGAAGTCAGAAAGAGAAATTGCGGAGTCTAGGTTTCCAACCTCCTGCCTGAACTCTTTTCATTCCCGCTTCCAAAAGGCATTGACGGCTAGCTCCCCGGGCAAGCGCCTAAATTGCCTCTCTTGCTTTCAGAAACAACAAAAGACTCCTCCTTGCACCCCTCTTTGCTTCTCCAACTCATTTGATATCCTTTTCTCCCTTCCCCCTTTTTTGTTTCAACTTCTGGTTCTGAGGTTGCCAGGGAGAAGCAAAAATCCCTCATTGGGTTGCGTGTGAAGATCTGGTTTGTGTTAGCTCAGTTGGTTAGAGCGCGGTACTGACAACGCCAAGGCTGCAGGTTCGATCCCCGTATGGGACAGCTGCATATTCCTGCATGGCAGGGGTTGGACTAGATCAGGCATGGCCAAACCTGGCCCTCCAGCTGTTTTGGGACTCCAACTCCCACCATCCCTAGCTAACAAGACCAGTGGTCAGGGATGATGGGAATTGTAGTCCCAAAACAGCTGGAGGGCCAAGTTTGGCCATGCCCGGACTGGATGATCCACAGGGCCCCTTCCAACTCTACGATTCTACGCATCTATGCATTCTGATGGGCAGCGCGATTGCCACGGGTCAGTGGCCTGAATGTGCTGTGTGGAGATGATGGTCACACCAAGATTTTCTCCTCCCTAGGCTGATTTATTTCCACGAGGCTGCTGCTGGTCTAAGGCTTCTTATTGTGAAGCAACCATACTTAGATGGGTATCTGATTCTGGCTTGTGATGAATAGCATCAATTGATTCTGTGTTTTAATTTCTTATATGGCTTGTTTGGTAATGAATTTATAATGCTAGCATTATTGAAATGTTTATTGGGATTGATGTAATGCGTTTTGAAACAAATTGGTACTAGGCTGCTTATACCAACGATGCAGTGATATGTAGCCTTGCATTACTGTTTGTGCGCTGTGAACAGCTGTGGGCACATTTTTTTGTGGGAAAGCAGCATACAAATTTAATAATAATAATAATAATAATAATAATAATAATAATAATAATAATAGGCTTGAGTGGGAAATGTGGGCATATGGAAGCCCAGAGTTCTGACAGGGGGAAAGGCTTCAGAATCTGCTCCTTGTAGCAGGATTGGGGCCTTCAGATGTTTATAGCTTGCCTTTCTCCCAAGGAGCTCAGTGTAGCATATATGACTTGCCCTCTCCTAAGTTCATGCTCACAACAACCCAGTGAGGTAGGTTAAGCTGAGAGAGAGTGGCTGGCCCAAGACCACCCAGTGAACTTCATAATTGAGTCGGGATTTGAACCCTGGTCTCCCATAATGCTCTTACCACCACAGCCTCTCCCACTGTCTTTTTCTAGTTGTAAAAGCAACCACGGGCAAGACGAGTGTATTAAGTTTGGCCCTCATTGTGTTCTTTGGCCCTGAGATTCTGCAGAGATATGCCACGACAGAGAAGCGGTAGAGGAGCTACGCTTGAAAATTGTAGAAGTGGTATCCCAAATCTGCCGTGTGCACACTGACAAAATGCAAAAACTAATTTCGCTCTTTTCCTGCCAAGGGCAAAGGATATTTAAATATCTGTAAGGAGAACCCTGTAGGATCAGGCCAAAGGTCCATCATCTGGTTTCGCTCAGTAGCCAACCAGTTGTGTACAGGAAGCCCAGAAGCAGGACCTGAGTTCAGCAGCTTGCTCTCCTGCTATTGCCGCCCCCCCCCCCCAAGACTGAAAGACTGCTAGTCGGAGACATGCTGCTTCAACGAATGCCTTGGAACTGGTAACTCATAGCTGTGTCTTGGGCTCCATGATCACTGCAGATGGTGACAGCAGTCACGAAATTAAAAGACACCTGCTTCTTGGGAGGAAAGCAATGACAAACCTAGACAGCATCTTAAAAAGCAGAGACATCACCTTGCCGACAAAGGTCCGTATAGTTAAAGCTATGGTTTCCCCAGCAGTAATGTATGGAAGTGAGAGCTGGACCATAAAGAAGACTGATCGCCGAAGAATTGATGCTTTTGAATTATGGTGCTGGAGGAGACTCTTGAGAGTCCCATGGACTGCAAAAAGATCAAACTTATCCATCCTTAAAGAAATCAGCCCTGAGTGCTCACTGGAAGGGCAGATCCTGAAGTTGAGGCTCCAGTACTTATGGCCACTTCATGAGAAGAGAAGACTCCCTAGAAAAGACCCTGATGTTGGGAAAGATGGAGGGCACAAGGAGAAGGGGACGACAGAGGACGAGATGGTTGGACAGTGTTCTCGAAGTGACTAGCATGAGTTTGGCCAAACCACGGGAGGCAGTGAAAGATAGGCGTACTTGGCTTGCTCTGGTCCATGGGGTCACAAAGAGTCAAACACGACTGAATGACTGAACAACAACAACAAGCTGTGTCCCGTCCAAGCTTTGGGGGTTGGGGTGGTATCAGGCTAACATAGGTCACAATACACCACTCAATTCTGCATAAGCGTCCAGGGAAATGGCCATCAGTTGGGCAAGAGCACAACTTTTTTCTCTCCTGGCTTGCGTTCAAGTTGAATGAGGCAAGATGGGTCCAATCGTCTGGACCCACGGGTACACATCTCATCTTTTTCACGGTGGTGGGAACTTTAGAAAGAAGAAGAAAAGAAGAGGAGAAGATTTTGGATTTGATATCCCGCTTTATCATTAGCTGAAGGAGTCTCAAAGCGACTAACATTCTCCTGTCCCTTCCTCCCGCACAACAAACACTCTGTGAGGTGAGTGGGGCTGAGAGACTTCAAAGAAGTGTGACTAGCCCAAGGTCACCCAGCAGCTGCATGTGGAGGAGCGGGGAAGCGAACCCGGTTCACCAGATTATGAGTCTACCGCTCTTAACCACTACACCACACTGGCTCGGGACACTTCGACTGCAAGCAGAGGGCAGCGGGAGAAAGAAGCAACAGCCTCGACAGTTTATGAGTTGTGCCTGGCATTAGTACGAGCACTAATGAGCCTAGCCCTATTGTGCTAATTGGGCCAATTTGTCTGAGATTGCTAGGGTTGGTGATCCATGCAAGGGATGATGAAAGGATGGGTTAATGGAATCGATCCAGGGCAATTGAATCTGAGAATAAATGGTTCTGTTTGCCTGGTGTCATTTCCCCAGGGGATTCCCTTGGCCGGACTGGGCCCAGCAGCTCAGTGCAGCTATCTAAATGGGAAACTCTAGGCTGAAGTGTTGGAACTGACTTGAAACCAAATAGCTGCAATAGTGGTGGTGATGGCCATGTGGGGCAGGGGAAGGGTAGGGTGTTCCCATTATGCAACAGCTACAGAGGAAGACTACTCAAACCATCAAGGGACAGGTTTTGACACCTGCTATGCCCCACCTTTCTTCCTGGAAAACCCTTATAAGGAGAGATTGCTGCCTATAAGGTTTACAGAACTGTAGAGTTGGAAGTAGGGACACAGGTGGCACTGTGGTCTAAATCACAGAGCCTAGAGCTTGCCGATCAGAAGGTTGGCAGTTCGAATCCCCACAACGGGGTGAGCTCCTGTTGCTCGGTCCCAGCTTCTGCCCACCTAGCAGTTCGAAAGCACGTCAAAGTGCAAGTTGATAAATAGGTACCGCTCTGGCGGGAAGGTAAACGGCATTTCTGTGCTCTGCTATGGTTCTCCAGAAGCAGCTTAGTCATGCTGGCCACATGACCTGGAAGCAGTCTGCGGACAAATGCCAGCTCCCTCGGCAAGTAAAGCGAGATGAGCGCTGCAACCCCAGAGTCTTCCGCGACTGGACCTAACGGTCAGGGGTCCCTTTACCTTTACCTTTTAGAGTTGGAAGGGACCCAAAGGGTCATCTAGTCCAACCCCCTGCCATGCAGGAATGTTTTTGCCCAACGTGGGGCTTGAACCCACTACCCTGAGATTAAGAGTCTCGTACTCTACCAACTGAGCTCTCTTGCTCGCTCCAACATTTACCCTTTTTTGGCAGGAACACAGACATATTTGGTTTTCAACGTTTTTTGAAATTTTAAGGTTTTGCTGTCTTGGATTTAAAATATATATATATATCTCTAGTTTGCATTTGCATGTTACTCTTTGTGAACCACCTTGGGGGCCTCCATTGGCCTAAAGGCAGCATATAAAAAACAGTAGCACAACACACAAGCTGATGGGTTCACTAAGCTGTCTTTGAATGGCCGACTGTCTTCCATCCAGAAGAATGTTCCCTTGTTCTCTTCCTTTTCCCTCCATACCATAGATCAGGCACGTCCAACAGGTAGATCGTGATCTACCGGTAGATCACTGGACATCTGTGGTAGATCACTGGTAGATCACTCGCTCCCCCAAAGAAGCTCAACAACTTTGGCTCGCCTAAAAAAAAGCTCATTTTTTTTGTTGCCCTGCATCCCCCCAAAACAGGGACCAGGCAGAGGGCCTTCTCAGTAGTGGCACCCGCCCTGTGGAACACCCTCCCATCAGACTTTTAGAAGACATCTGAAGACAGCCCTGTTTAGGGAAGTTTTTAATGTTTGATGTTTTATCGTTTTTTTTTTATATTCGGTTGGAAGTTGACCAGAGTGGCTGGGGAAACCCAGCCATATGGGTGGGGTATAAATTATCATCATCATCATCAATTGGCAGAGCATGACCATTATGGCTAGCAGCCATTGATAGTATGTATTTTTATATTATGATTTTTTCTTGTGAACCACCCTGAAACCTGCAGATATAGAGTGGTATAGACATAATAATAATAATAATAATAATAATAATAATAATAATAATAATAATTGTTCCTGTAACAGCAGTAGGATATGTGCAGGGATTCTCAGATGATGGTGTTTGTCTTCATACTGTGAAAAGTTTCAGCAGCTATGTCTCTCAAATCAAGTTGATGTTAAAAGCCCAGGAGCATCCCAGGCTGTTTTCTGTCCAGTCAGTTCTCTCATACCTACTCAACATTGTGGGTGACTCTGATTCAGCCCTAACATTTATTACAAAGAGCAAGAGTGTCAGCATCCATTGCGAAGCCTACGCGTTCCATTTTTTTATTTAGTGCGGCAGACTTTCTCAGTTTCCCTCCTTGGGAATTTCATATCCAACTTGCGTGGTTCAAAGTAATGTAAGAGCTCACTTTGCTGGCTTGTGCTTTAGAGAACCCCAGGGCGAAAAAGGTAATTTTAAACAAAGGAAAAGGTTCATTCAGGAAAAGCAGATTTCTCTGTGTGTGAGTGAGTGTGTGCCCAAAATACCATGCTAACTTAACTGGAATATGGTAATTGCTTTTGTCAGGGCAAGATACCCCAGACAGGGCGTTTTTAAGTGTCAGAATGCTGAATCTAGAATTGCCACATTTTTATGGCAGGGTTATTATGCCTTTAATGGCCGTGTGATGATGGGAAATGCAGCAAGCAGAGCTATACCTAGCAGGCAGGTGCAGCGAGGGGGAATTTTTTTACCTACCTGCGACCATGCAACTGTTAGAGGAGGAGGAGCACTGCCACAAAAAGTGACTAGCCATCTTGGTTGACTCAGCCTATCTGACACCCCATAATGATCTGGGAACGCTTCCTGATAGTGCTTGCTGCTAATGCAAGGCTGTATATAGACATTGTAATTTTTTAAAGATTCAGCGTTATAGTAGAGCTATTGGTTATTATAGCAGAGTTGCCTGCGGCACACACTTTCATTCTGACGTCCCTTCGTTGAACTACGTAAGTCAGCCAGTCCTGGTAAAACTAGTTTTTCAAGGGGGTGGGGGGTGGAGTACCAAAAAGCTGAAAATAGACCCAGCAACTCAGCCAGCACTGCTGCCCTGCTGTCCGAGGAACCTATTGGATAGTGCTGATATTGCCAATAAGAACAAAAGGGGAGCTCTGCTGGCTCAGACCAAAGGCATATACCATATGAACCTAGCTGGACACTGAGATCATCTTCGTGTGACTCCTTCACTACAGGTCCAGAGGGAGACAGCACAAGAATGGGCCTTTTCTGCAGTGGCTCCCCATGTGTGGAATGCTCTCCCCAGGGAGGTTCACCTGGCACCTTCATTATACACCTTTAGACTAGGGTTGTCATGTCTTGAAGAGTCATTTTGGACTCACAGCTGTCCATGGAAGTACAGGTCAATACTGTGTCCAGGGCAGCTGTCTACCAGCTCCATCTGGTATGAGGCTGAGACCCTACCCGCCCGCAGACTGTCTTGCCAGAGTGGTGCATGCTCTGGTTATCTCCCGCTTGGACTACTGCAATGCGATCTGCGTGGGGCTACCTTTGAAGGTGACAAGGAAACTACAACTAATCCAGAATGCGGCAGCCAGACTGGTGACTGGGAGTGGCCGCCAAGACCATATAACACCGGTCCTGAAAGACCTACATTGGCTTCCAGCATGTTTCCCAGCACAATTCAAAGTGTTGGTGCTGACCTTGAAAGCCCTAAATGGCCTTGGCCCAGTATACCTGAAGGAGCGTCTCCAGCCCCATCATTCAGCCCGGACACTGAGGTCCAGCGCCGTGGGCCTTCTGGCAGTTCCCTCCCTGCAAGAAGTGAGGTTACAGGGTGTTCTCAGTAGTGGAATGCCCTCCCATCCGATGTCAAGGAAATAAACGACTATCTGACTTTTAGAAGACATCTGAAGGCAGCTCTGTTTAGGGAAGTTTTTAATGTTTGATGTGTTATTGTGTTTTTAATATTCTGTTGGGAGCCGACCAGAGTGGCTGGAGAAACCCAGCCAGATGGGCAGGGTATAAATATTATTGTTGTTGTTGTTGTTGCTGTTGTTATTGTTATTATTATTGTTATTTGTGAGAAGCAAAGCTATAGGAAACCAGGCAGAGGGCCTTCTCGGTAGTTGCGCCGGCCCTGTGGAACGCCCTCCCTTCAGATGTCAAAGAGATAAACAACTACCTGACATTTAGACGACATCTGAAGGCAGCCCTGTTTAGGGAAGTTTTTAATGTATGACGTTTTAATGTATTTTTAGCTTTGTTGGAGGCTGCCCAGAGTGGCTGGGGAAACCCAGCCAGATGGGCGGAGTACAAATAAATTATTATTATTATTATTATTAAGGAGGAAAAAAGAGGAAAGTCTGCCAGACCAAGGCGGGGAGAGAGGCACACGGGTGCAGGTGGCGTCTGCAGCATGCAGAGCGTCCGCACGCCTCTTTTCCTGGCTCGGGCTGGCAGCAGCTGCAGTGTGCAGAGCAGCCTGAACCCAAGCCAGCCTGAGCCCTAGCTGCCCAAGCTACTGGTATCCCAAGCAGAGACAAGACCCCAGCTCCTATCTGATTCCTCCGCTGCGGCGCTTCCGCTTCCAGGGCACAACGCCCCTACCCGATCATGCTCATGCCCCCCCCAACCCAAATATCAACCCCCCCCAAACCTGGACATTTCCTTTGAAATGTAAAAATCCCCCTGGATGGGCATGTTGCTGGCCCCCCCAAAAAAGAGGACATGTCCTGGTTTTCCTGGACGTATGGCAACCCTACTTTAGACAGCTGGCAAAAATGTTCCTCTTTAACCAGGCCTTTGGCCGAAGGACACCCCATGCCTTTTTAAAATGTGTTGAGGTGGATTACTGGGTTGTTCTTGTCTCTATTGTGTGTTTTGTGTTTTCACAATTTGTTTTTATGTAGCAGACTGCCCTGAGACCTGCGGGTATAGGGCGGCATGCAAATTTTAACAGCAACATCTAGTCAGCTATCCTGTTTTCACACAGGGACCATCCAAGATGCCTTTAGGAAGCCCACAAGAAGAGCACATGCAACGGCTTCCTCTCCCACTGTTGCTTCCCAGCTGCTGGTATTCAGAGGACGTTGTTTCTGATCTTGGAGGGAGCATGTGGTCTTTGATAGTCTCCATGGTAGCCTTGTCTCCCAGGTAGCCTTTGATATGAATTAGTTGCTGTTGATTGGCTTATACTGCACGAATTCATCTAATTCTCTTTCAAAGCCACCTAAGCCAGTGAGAAATACAGACCCTCCAAGTGTCCCTATTTTTCCAGGGACATCCGTGACTTAGAGAAGCCATCCCAGTTTCTGATTTGATCCCAGAATGTCCCACTTTTTCTTAGGATGTCCTTATTTTCATTGGAGAAATGATGTGGGGGGTATGCAGTGGTCAACACTACATCTTAGGGCAACAAATCCTGTAAATTAATGTTGTTGTTATTATTTCATTTCATTTATGAATCACTTCCCATGAGGCACCGCAAAGTGATTTTTACAATATATACAAAACAAATGGGTATATTAATCATTTTCAAAGGAAAGAAAACACAATTTGAAACACAAAAAGGTAAACGGACCCCTGACCATTAGGTCCAGTCATGTCTGACTCTGGGGTTGCGGCGCTCATCTCGCTTTACTGGCTGATGGAGCCGTCGTACAGCTTCCGGGTCATGTGGCCAGCATGACAAAGCCGCTTGTGGCGAACCAGAGCAGCGCACGGAAACACCATTTACCTTCCCGCTGGAGCGGTACCTATTTATCTACTTGCACTTTTGACATGCTTTCAAACTGCTAGGTGGGCAGGAGCTGGGACCAAGCAACAGGAGCTCACCCCGTCGCGGGGATTCGAACCGCCGACCTTCTGATCGGCAAGCCCTAGGCTCTGTGATTTAACCCACAGCACCACCCACGTCCCAATTTGAAATATAAAACCAGCTTAAAACAGCACCTGCATAAAAATCGATTCAAATCCAAGACAGATACCAACTAGGATAATGATTTTAGAAGGCTTGTTGAAAGGACTCTAGATGCGTGCGTATTGACACAAGGTTGTGCTTTTCCTTGCCTGCGAATAGTTGTGTGCATCTGCGTTTGAGTGAAATTCTTATGCCTCTGCCCGTGTCCTGATGTTCCTTTAGCTTCTCATCCATTTAATTACTGCCCCTCTCATCTGAAGCCAGCAAATTCATTACAGTTTATGGCCACAGAGGGACCTGCATTTTTGCAGCAATCAAATGATTGCAATTAAAGGCCTAGAGTTAAAGTGGAAAGCAGCGGGGTGGGGGAAGAGAGAGAGAGAAAGAGAGGGGGGGAGAGAGGAACCATCGAACCTGTTATAGCTCTCTTTGCACTATACGCACAGGACTGAAATGTGTTCTGGACACATGGTATACTCTCCATCTGCCTGTTTGCCGTGGAACAACCTGCCAGAACTCCCTTTGAGGCAGCATCAAACGTTCTGCTTTGGACACATTGCAGAACGATCTTTACCAATATAACCTCCCTTTGCAAGTCGCAGGCCCGTTCCTAAGCTCCTGCTGTTGTTTTTCTTCTGTGCTTTTTTTCCTTTGGTATCGGCTTCGCTTTGAGGGCTGACTCAATTTAACTCCGGCAAATATAGATTTGGCACTGGGAGGATGCTATTAGAGCTGCCACTGTTTTTCTTGCTGTCCGTACACCTGTACTTTTCACAGCAGCCTTACACACAAACATTTAGCAGGGCATAGTTCCTTGACGTGGATATAAGTGATGGAAAAATCACACACCCACAAGATGTCTGTGTGGCAGGGTGGAGTTAGTATACAAAGAAATATATATATATATTTATAATACAACAAAACTTGCTGTACCTGTAAAGATCTTATATTCTTGATGTATCGTGTTGAGTATATAGTAGTATGGACTGAGGAAGCTGTTGCGAAACCTGCTTAACATCCAGCGTACAGGTCTTCTGATCAATTGTACTACTTTCGCCAAGGGACGGTGAGGAGGTGTTCGTCTGTGACCACTACTCACGTATGACCCCTGCCTCTACATATGGCTACGTGAAGCATCCTTTCTTGAGACCATTCCCACTTACACGACTTTGCACTTCCAGTAGAGAGCTGTCTGCAGAATGATTTGCTTGTTTGCACTGTGCTATGACACGAGTCTTATACACCGTATTTTTCGCTCCATAGGGCGCACCGGACCATAGGGCGCATCTCGCTTTTAGAGGAGGAAACAAGAAAAAAAATAAATTTCTGGTTTTCCTCCTCTAAAAGCCCTGTTTTTTTGAGCATCAGCTCAAAGTTTTGCAGCTTTTTTGCAAAGGGAAAAGCCCTGTTTTTCCTGAGGATCAGCTAAAAGTTTTGCAGCTTTTTTTGCAAAGGGGAAAGCCCTGGTTTTCAGTATCAGCTGAAAGTTTTGCAGCTTTTTTGCAAAGGGAGAAAAGCCAAGCTCCTTTTGCAAAGGGGGAAAAGCAAAGAGGAAAAGCCCCATTTTTTATGGGGTTCAACTCACATTTCTGCAGCTTCTGAAGGAAAGGGAGCCATTTCTACAGTTTCCAGACAGATAATCTAATCAGCCAGTCACATGTCGCTGGGGAAACAAACAACCTCCCTCTGCAGCACATTCAACAATGGAGGGCGGGGCTGAAAGGGAGCCGGGACTCTTATCTCTCTCCCAATCTCTTGCTGATCAGCTGCTGAGCGGGGTCCTTTCAACACCCCTTTTTCTTTTTGTAAAATAAATAGCACTATCTGCTTTTGGCCCCTGGGCAATTCGGCTCCAGGGACCACCATTCGCTCCATAAGACGCACAGATGTTCCCCCTTAATTTTCAGGAGGAAAAAAGTGTGTCTTATGGAGCGTACATTATTGGCAGAGTTGTGCCACTAGTTGACTGTTTGTCTATAAGTATCTCCAGGCTTTGACATGCACACTGCACTTTAGTGTGTTTAACTAAGTTAAATTGTCCTTTAAATTTGCAGGCTGGAGTTAGTGGCACAGGGCCAGTGGGGGGGAAACTGCCATTGTTGTAACATGTTATGTCTGTTGTTTTTTTAAAGGTTATTTTACATCTCTTGGGTATAGTAGCAGGTGAGCACTAATATTTAGAATGGGAGCATAACAGTGCAACCCTATACAGGTGAAACTCAAAAAATTAGAATATCGTGGAAAGGTTCATTTCTTTCAGTAATTCAACTTAAAAGGTGAAACTAATATATGAGATGGACTCATGACATGCACAGAGAGATATGTCAAGCCTTTATTTGTTATAATTGTGATGATTATGGCGTACAGCTGATGAGAACCCCAAATTAACAATTTCGACTTTGGGGTTTTCATCAGCCGCACGCCATAATCATCACAGTTATAACAAGCAAAGGCTTGACATATCTCGCTTTGCATGTCATGAGTCTATCTCATATATTAAACTCCAGTAGCTAACGAAAACAATTGCTTACACAAATGGACTTTTCCACGATATTCTAATTTTTCGATTTTCACCTGTATTGCAATACTCAGAAGTAATACACCACTTTCCAGGGAATACAGAGAAGTAAATCACAAACGAAGTAACTCCGAATGTGGTTTACAAAAATCTGTTAACGGTAATGCACAAAAATTCAACACCTTCTAATACTTAAGAGTCTTAAATGATATTTACTATGCCAAAATAATAATGACATATACAACTCGATATCTCAAGGCCAAACACTCCAAATATTCCTGCAGCAAGTCCAAGAAAATAACTCTATGTATATACTTGTTTCTGGTGTGATTCCAATGGAACTCCAACAATGAGATAATGGGATTTCAGACTCTATTTCGTGAATCTTCTTCTTGTCAGCCCAAATAAGAACTATGCAATGGCATTCAATGCTCAACCAAAGAGCTCAACCTTAAAAAGACACTTTATTCTTTTTGAAAAGGCTCAGAAGTAAACCCTATTGGATTCAATGGGACCAAGGTAAGTAAGAATAGAATTGTAGTCTTAGGAGTGTATATTTTTTTTTTAAAAAAAAATGGCCCATTCTAGGAAAAGGACTTCCTCTTCTTCTTCTCTCAACATGTACCCCACAATCCCCCAAATCTGTGGAGCAGTTGCAGGTATGGGGAGAGGGGAGGGAGTCCCCATTGCACAGGTAGAAAGTCTTGCACTAATGGCTTGATTTCATTTGATGCAACCCTAATGGTATTATAGAAGGGAACAAAAAAAGGCAATCTGGTCTAACACCCTCCCACTTCCAAGTAGATTAGTTGGACATTAACCATACCCATAAACCAACACACCTAATCTGGATTGTGTTATGGCACACGAAAGCTCATACCAAGAACAAACTCAGTTGGTCTCTAAGGTGCTCCTGGAAAGAATTTTCTATTTTGTTTCGACTGTGGCAGACCAACACGGCTACCCACCTGTAACTGGAGCCATTGATGCAGAGTGAGGCTTGATGGCAAAATAAAGGCCGACATGTTTGCTTGATTTTAATATCACGTGTTCTGTAACGAAAATGACAGGGAGCGGCTTTATATACGGTCACAAATGAAGTGAATAACGAAAACAACACTGTTTCCAAGCTCAGTTTTTACTTACATACGGAGAGGAAAGTCGGAGGCCAAATGGTACCCCCAACAACGATGGCATTGTCTGCCCAAAGTCATGGCATCCAATTCTTTCATGGATATAGCCCAGGGTAGTCCAACATGCACCCAGAGGTATTTTTGGCGGCCCTCAGCAACAGTTGACACCTTCCTAACATTTGACTGCCTTCCTAAAGCTGGGTAAGCAAGGACAGGGTTCTAGAGTTCTCCAACCTCGTCCCCAAAGCCTAGTTAGTTCTTTCCCAGCTTTGGGAAGGAGGTGGGAGGGCTCTGGGTTCCTGCCAGGGCCAACGCCTCGCTTATCCAGCTTTGGGAGGCAGCAGGAAGGCAGGGTTTGTGTGTTAAATGTTGGCCTTGCTCTCCCCCCCCCCCCCACACACACGACAAGGCAGTGTGTCGACGTACTCTTGAGTCCCACTTAGTGTGGAAAGTTGGACCACCCTGATATACTCCCTGCCTCTGTGATTTCATAGAATCATAGAATCATAGAGTTGGAAGAGACCACAAGGGCCATCCAGTCCAACCCCCTGCCAAGCAGGAAACACCATCAAAGCATTCCAGACAGATGGCTGTCAAGCCTCCGGTTAAAGACCTCCGAAGAAGGAGACTCCACCACACTCCTTAGCAAATTCCACTGCCGAACAGCTCTTACTGTCAGGAAGTTCTTCCTAATGTTTAGGTGGAATCTTCTTTCTTGTAGTTTGAATCCATTGCCCCGTGTCCGCTTCTCTGGAGCAGCAGAAAACAACCTTTCACCCTCCTCTACATGACATCCTTTGATATATTTGAACATGGCTATCATATCACCCCTTAACCTTCTCTTCTCCAGGCTAAACATACCCAGCTCCCTAAGCCGTTCCTCATAAGGCATCGTTTCCAGGCCTTTGACCATTTTGGTTGCCCTCCTCTGGACACGTTCCAGCTTGTCAGTATCCTTCTTGAACTGTAGTGCCCAGAACTGGACACAGTATTCCAGGAGAGGTCTGACCAGAGCGGAATACAGTGGTACTATTACTTCCCTTGATCTAGATGCTATACTCCTATTGATGCAGCCCAGAATTGCATTGGCTTTTTTAGCTGCTGCATTTCATTTTCTAATAATATGGTAAAGTGATCAGAAGGAAAGCATCATCGCGGAGATGTTTCCCTGCAGATGTTAAGGGCTAGAAGTTCTTTTTAAAAGCCGAGAGTCTCAGAAGGTTGAATTCCATGCAAGATAGAAGAAAAACAAACTTACGCTTAACGGGGAAGGGAATTTTACATGTGGGATACACACAGCCCTGACTATTTATTGTTGTGTTTTCAAGAAGAGAGAGATCTCATTTCCTTGCACATTTCCACTCCTTTTTTTTTTCTTGAGCAGCAAGATTGCATTGCAAGTAAGAAACCGCTTCTTCCCATTGCACTCAAAAGCTGAGAGTCTTCTCATACCTCATTGACAGAATCTGTCACCCCTTTTTAATATTGTGGTGAGACATTTGTAGTAGCAATTCCGATAAATAAGCAGTGGTATTTCCACTAGAAGCGTTCGCAACTTGACATTGACCTCAAGTGCTAGATATATATCATTGGAGCGGATTTGAATTTGATTGTGAAGTGGGTGTGACTTTACAGCATCAGGGATTTTATTCTGATCTTAAGCTAGGGGATTCGCTTTGTGATTCATTTCTGAACAATTCCAGTTCTGTCTTTTTCCCGCTGTATAAACTCAGATCTCCTGTAAAGTCTGTTTTTCCTTATTTGTTCAAAACAAGACAAGTCTATAGTTTTTTGTTTTGTTTTTAAGAATAGTGGTTCTGGCATATTGCAGCATGGAGAAAACTGACCCCGGATAACACTGAATCTAAATCTATTCCAGGCACATGCACACCTAATAGAATAGTCTGTGGCGGATGCTTCGTACATTTGGGGTCCATTCAAGGACACAGGTTTTTTGGGGCCATGGGATGCCAAACTGTGTTTGGTCACACCATGACAGGCAGAAGCAGCCTCATAAACTTCTCCATAATTTCAGTGGGATTTGGAATGAGCTTGAGAAGTATGGTTTTGTGTTCAGCTTTTTAAAAGAAAACTTTGAAACAAGGTTGCACTTAGAACATCACAACTGTGGGGTAATCAGCATCATATAACCAGCATGCTTAAGTCTAATCAATGCATGAAGGGGTTAAGACCATAGAGTAAGCTGTCCTGCCAGGCTTAGCTCATTTTGGGAGGAGCTAGGTATCCAAGCCCTGGTTGCCCTTCAGTCTACCTGAGAAACTCCACTTGGGAGGATGTCTGAGCTGGTTGCTCAGACCACATGGCTCTTAAAAGTCACTCTTGAGTTCCTACACCAATAATTTAGGAACGGTCACCACTTTGTAACGAATCCATGTATTACTACTGCCTGCACAACTTTCTGAAGCACGTGAATCTGACCTTTGACGAGTTTATAAGTAAACCATTTTTAATTTACCAGACAGGAGGGGAATTTTGGAACTCACAAGGGCATAGTTTGAAGATCTAACAGTCTATATTTCCATGTTTTACTTTGATGCATAGTTTGTGATTTTTAAAATCTCTGCTGGGGCTCTGTCATTAAAGAGTACTTGCCTAAAACTCAGATCTTTGCATTCAGGAATTCTCCCTTTATACATTTTCCCCCCTTGAACCAACAACAACCTCTCTTGATGATAATATTAGGGCTTGAATATTACAGTACTACAGTGCCAAAGATGCCACAGATTAATTTGAAAATCCAGTGGTGATTTTTACCAACATTTTGGAGATCCTCAGCTATAAATCTGAACATTTTACAGAGTTCCTTTCCAGGAGAAATGAGTGGAGAGGTATCAGTGGTTTCCTAGCCATTCCTGTCATCCCAGCAGGTGCCAGCCATACTGTATTTGTAGTAATAGCTACTTTTGGACTTCCTGGCTAGTTGTCCCATTACCAGAGCTAATTATTTTTCTTTTTAAAGTGATAAATACCTCAGCTGGTGACTTTACTACCTCAGTTTCACCTGAGGAGCCATTTGTCTGGAAATCACCCTCATGTGAAGATCAGTAAAGGGCTCACACTGCAGGAAATAAGCGGCCCCTCGTAAGAAACTGAGACAGTTCAACTGAAGTCGCCGCATGAGGACTTAAGTGCCTCACAAATGACTGTGTATGAATCTGGAAAGAAGTTGGAGTTCTTATTGCCAAATAAATTGTAATGAATCCAAATAAGAACTCTGGCCAAAGTTTTAACAAAAAAACATGCGTTTACTCATAAGTAATTCCAAACGTATTATCAATTCTGTAAAGAATTACAGTCTTAAACAACAATAGTTTCATATGAAAGTTTCTTTAAAATATCACCACAGTGCCTTTTGTTTTTGAGGAGTTTAGATTGTATTACACCTTTAAGAAGAACAGGGGGTTATCTCCTCCCCTTTCAGATATAAGGCCACAAACTCACCTATGAGTAGGAAACGCCCGAAAAAAACAGAGAAAAATACAGCAAAACTTCTAAGGTGAGACCACACATAATCTTGTACTTCACATATACACAATTTAATGGAAGAATTGTAACAGTCGTTTTTTCTATGGTTTACAGACGCTATATCCTCTTAGGAATCAAAGAAATACACCATTTTTATTTTTCACATACTTCTACCATAAAAAACAAGGTAAGGAACCAAATACTTTGAAAAGCCACTTGGGCACATATATAAGCACGAGACTTTAAAACTTCCTGTAATAATAATTTATCTGATGTTGTTGAATTATGACCTTTAGTGAATGATACTTTATAATTCTGTTTAAAACCTTACATAACTCGTTTGATGTTGTTTAAAATGTTCAATTTTGAAACTTGATGTACTCTGTGCTATTTAATACTATTTGATATTGCCAGCTGAAGAAGGCATCCATGCCGAAACGGGGCCCTGTCCTGGTCTCCCTGGTTTACACCTGACACGCATTGGAGAAGCCCTGACAGCCATCTCTAAAAGACTTTAAAGAAAACTTTCATATGAAACTATTGTTGTTTAAGACTGTAATTCTTTACAGAATTGATAATACGTTTGGAATTACTTATGTGTATGAATCTGCACTTATGGAGTCCTGTATTATGAAGTGAGTTTAGCCATGGCAGCGAGTGGATCTAGAACGCTGAGGCAAGAGTTGCCTTTCGGATGGAACTTGGCTCCAAACGGCAGCCAAGCCTGTGATGGGGTAGCAGGCTCGGGTCATAAGATTATTTTTTGCTGGACTGCCCACCCAATTTGTAATTTAATCCACTTTTACTGGGCTCCCTTCTTCTTCTTTGGTGATCACTCATAGCCGAGTAAGATTGTCTTCCATGAACACGGTTTTAACAATGAGTCCATAAGTGACTGTGGAGGCCAATTCTGGATCCACACGTCCTTCCACAGTGGCGACATAGGTTTCCAGGCAGGAGTTGATCACGGTGAGGGTTTGCCAAGCGTGCCTTCCTCTTAGCATGTTTCTCCCTTTCGTCCTGAGTTTGAGCATCTTCAAAATCCATGACACCTTTGGTAAATGCTGTTCTCTAATTGAAGCACTCACAGGCCAGTGTTTCCCCATTGTCAGTGTTTATATTACATTTTTTTTTTAGCCTTGAGAGAGTTTTAAACCTGTTTCGTTGACCACCAGCATTCCGCTTTCCATTTTTAAGTTTGGAATAGAATAGTTGCTTTTGTTGTTGTTCAGTCGTGTCCGACTCTTCGTGACCCCATGGACCAGAGCACGCCAGGCACGCCTATCCTTCACTGCCTCTCGTAGTTTGGCCAAACTCATGTTAGTAGCTTCGAGAACACTGTCCAACCATCTCATCCTCTGTCATCCCCTTCTCCTTGTGCCCTCCATCTTTCCCAACATCAGGGTCTTTTCTAGGGAGTCTTCTCTTCTCATGAGGTGGCCAAAGTACTGGAGCCTCAACTTCAGGATCTGTCCTTCTAGTGAGCACTCAGGGCTGATTTCTTTGAGAATGGATAGGTTTGATCTTCTTGCAGTCCATGGGACTCTCAAGAGTGTCCTCCAGCACCATAATTCAAAAGCATCAATTCTTCAGCGATCAGCCTTCTTTATGGTCCAGCTCTCACTTCCGTACATTACTACTGGGGAAATAGTTGCTTTGGAAGATGATTATCAGGCATCCGCGCAACATGATCAGTCCAACGAAGTTGATGTTGAAGAATCATTGCTTTGACACTGGTAATATTTGCTTCTTCCAGCACACTGGCATTAGTTTGCCCGTCTTCCCAAATGATGTGTACAATTTTTCGGAGACACTGTTGGTGGAATCTTTCAAGGAGTTGGAGATGGCATTTATAAGTGATCCATGTTTCACAAGCATACAGTAAAGTTGGAAGTATGATAGCTTTGTAAACAAGCCTTTTGGTTTCCCTGCGAAACCGGGCTCCCACACATCTGTGAAAGTGTGTTGCAAACACTATACAGTACAGTAATGACTTCAGAGTCGGCTCTGGTGGACTAAGCAGTGCTCACATTACAGGGGCAGAGGGAGCCCGGCTCCCTTATCTTTTCTGATGGCACCCTTCCTTGCTCTTTCAGAAGGTTCTAGGGGAGTCGTGATTTGTCTACAGCTTGTGGGTCCCCCTACTTTTCCAACCAGGATTTGAGCCCCAGCAGTGACAACCCAACCATTGGACAGAGTGAGGTGGCTGCTTCAGGCAGTGGGTGCTGGGGCCTAGGAACCAATTCCTAGAGGCCAAGGTTCCTTTGTTCCTACTCAATAAAATATTTGAGCCCCCCGCTCCAGGTTGATGGACATTGTCATTAAAATGGTGTATGTGTGTTTGCCGAGTCCTGTGATCAGTTATGTGGGGCGGGACTTACCTGGGCGCGCACCCCCCCCATATTTTATTGAAGTTGGCACCCCTGTCTGGGGGTTTGGGGGTAGGAAGGCAGCCCACCCACCCTCTGCCCCTATTATAGAGGATGGAGCAATATGGGCCACACAGCCTGTACTGGGCCACCTCAATTAATCTGTTGCCCTGAAGTGTAGCTGTATATTGGAAGCTGTTTTATACCAAGTTAGATCATGAGTCCATCAGTATTGTCTACACGGACTGGCAGCAGCTCTCCAGGTTTCCACACAGGTAGTCTACTTGGAGATGTTGGAGATGGAACCTGGGACTTTTTGCATGCAATGTCACTGAGCTATCCCCTTTCCCAATCACCTCAGTTGCCAGAGCAGTTGGCCTCTGTAATTTATCCTTTGCCCATTCAACAAAATGTATTTACTTGAGTCAAGCTGAGCCATGGAGCCAAGTCAAAGCATAAGCCATGGAAGGAACAGCAGCTCAGATGTGGAGGTGGCAAGCAGCAGTGTCTTAACAGAAGTGGGCCCTGCAAGAGGGAAGCATAAGGCCTTTGGTAGCTCAGAATCAAACATTCCCCCGGCCAGGAAAAGCAATTACAGTTGGCACAGCAGTAAAGGCCAATTTGAGAGTGAAATTTGGAGAGCTAACAACAACAACAATGAAATATACTCGGAGTCAAGGGTGAATTTCATGCTCTTTATTCAGCTCATAGTAGTGAGGAGAGCAGTTCCCCCAAAATGTTTGCTTTATATACACTATTTACACAATGGGCCCCACATGATTGGCTAATTCCGGGATACTCCTGTATGCCAATCAGAGTGCGGATTCACTTCCACCTGGAGCTGGATTGGGTGGCTCCTGCGGACCAATCAGACTGCTGCAATCTCAATCCTATTGTTCTGGGACCAGTCAGACTGCTGCAATCTCAATCCTATTGTTCTAGGACCAATCAGACTGCTGCAGTTTGGATCCTATTCAACTCAGAACATAACAAACAACAACAACAACAACCAGGAGGAGGAGGAGGAGGAGGGAGAGGCCAAACAGCATGGATCTCATGAGCTTTGTTCAAAGTAAGCCTGGAGGCAAGGCAGCCAGATTGCAAGTGTCCAGACTGGAGACCCCACCCTTCCTTCCTTCTAAGGTCTTGGACAACCATTTAGGATAGGCTGGAAGGAGAGAGCCCCACAGCCTGACCCACAGACATGTGTTTCTGCCCAGGTCCATTCCAACCAGGGCTTTTTTTTCCAGCTGGAACTCACCGGAACTCAGTTCCAACACCTTTCAGGTGGGCACCATTGCCATTATAAGAGAATAAGGGGGGCATTCACGGTGAGTTCCTGCACCTCTTTTTCTAGAAAAATAGCACTGATTCCAACCTGTTCATGTGACTAGGAGTTGAAATGGCTCTCAGTATACAGGGTGAGATGAAATGAGAGAAGCAGTCAAGTCCTACAAGTAAACAGAACGTTAAAGAGAGGGGGGGGGGATTATTCCACACTGGCATTGTACAACTTTTTTTAAACTTCTGCTGCTGAACTTGCCGCCAGTTCAACGCCTGCTGTCATGCGCTGGCTGGATCCTTCCACCACTTGTGGAGCACATGGGTCAGAGCACACGGTGAGCACGCTCCACACAGCTGCAGCAACTTAGATCTAATGTCTTATCCGGCACCAGAATCACGTCCGGACACCAGGGGCCTCTCCTGCATTTAAGCTCCCAACAAGATTGTTGAGACGAGGGCTCATAGATCAGCGACTCAACAAGGCTGTCTTGGGGGAAAGACTACATAGCGAGACGGTTTGGCTTCTCGCTGAGCGTTTTGCAAAATCACGTCTATTTCTCCTCACCAAATTAAGCGGGTGCCTAATTTGCTTATTCCTTTAGTTGCCGTGTAGGGAGGCATTAATACATTCTTGTAGCCTGTAGTCTGGACACCAAATCACTGTTTCCGTTTCACAATGGAAGGGAGCTAATTAGTACTAGATTCTGCCCAACGGCTTCATTCTCCTTGTGGACAAGTTGAGGGGGAGGGGAGGGGTCTGTAAATAATTATTTGGTAGCATGCCATGTTAAGGAAGTATGCTTCTCATATCCCCAGGAATGGGTTTATCATTCCTGGCAGCTGTGGCAAGGAGCAAGGTGGCTGCTTTCTCAGCCCAAGACAAGGAGCAATGGCTGTGACTACGGCTGCAGGGAATTTTTTAGAATATCCGTAATTTAGGATGAAGCATCGCTCATCTTAGCGGGGCCAGCCCTAAAGCAAATGGTGCCCCAGGCAAGCGAGTGTTTTCAGTGCCTGCCTCCACTGGTTTCTCTTTTGAATAACTTTTTTTAAAATGTGCTTCTGAGGCTCGTGGTTTTGATGTGTTTGTGGTTTAGCACCATCCTTTGATGACTGAGTGAATGGGTGCTGCCGCTACACTTTATTTCTGCAAATAAAGTGGGGAGTGCTGGGCCCCACCGGTGGTGTGAGAAAGCAAGGTATATATGTATGATAGCTCAGTTTGTTAGAGCATGGTGCTGTGAATGCCAAGGTTGCAGGTTCGATCCCTGTATTGCAGAGGTTTTCAACCTTTTTTGTGTTCATGGCTCCCTTCTTTCTGCGGCACCCTGTGGGGCTCAGGGGCCCAGTTATGTCACCCCTTGCTTGTAGAGCTGGCAGCCTCTTGCCCTTTTTCAAACACCCTCCCTTGTGGAGTATTCCTTGAGCCTCCTCTCCTCTCCCCTCTCCTTGGGAGTCCTCCAGGCATCATCCCTGGTCTCTGAGCTGCCCCCTCCCACCCCAAAGAGTTGCCTCCTCACCCTGCCCTACAGGGACCTGGGAAGAGGATGCCCCCAGCCTTAGTGGCCCAACGGAGACTGGCCAAAGGTAAGCATGAAGCCAGCACCTTACCTTGGGAGGCATCAGTGGCGGCAGCAGGGAGGCAGAGATGTGAGAGGGCATTAGAGGAGGAAGGAAGGAAGGAAGGAAGGAAGGAGGGAGGGACAGAGGCCAGTGTTGCCCGCAGCAACCCCCCCCCCCCGAATGGTATTCGAGGGGCAGATAACAAAGGACAGGACGGGAGGGAAGGAGGGAGAATTAAAATGTGACACCAGAGGGTGGAGCAGACCATCAGCAGGGAAAGAAACAGCATTTAGGAAAATGGGTGTGGCTGGGTTTAACTTTCATTTGTTGAGGGGGAAAACCCAAGGTAAAAACATTTTAATTTACAAGTATGCCCTGTGATGTTTTAGAACAACATATCTAATACCATTCTAATAGGGGGAAATAACGTTAAACAGGTCAGTGTAGACCCAGTCCCAGTCTACCCCATGACACGTCTGGGCAACATATTTTTACATACACACACAGGACTGATTCACACATTGCAATGATCAGCGCTGAGCAGACACAGCCCTATACAAATCTCATGTGTATAATAAGCACTGGGTTTCTTCCTTATTTCCCTGCCTGAAAACCCAGAGAGCAACACACCATTTCCAGCACCTATCCAGGCAACCTTTATCGCACACATAGGCTCCCTTCCATTCTCTCTTTCCCCCTCTTATCTCTCCTTTCCGGCAGCCCCCTTCCCCCACTCTGATGCTCGCTCACAAACTTGTGAAATCCTTTTAGCTTAAACGCTCTTCTCCGTATGAAAGGGGAGACCCCATATCTTCAGGAAAGTGACACCGCACAGACCCAGAATGTCTACCCTGTTTAGAAGGTAAAGCGCCTCTGGCTGTTGCCAGCTCCTGCCAAGCTGCCAGGGGTCGATCCTTGGCAGCCGGATGCCCTGTGGTGAAGGCTTGGTGGATAATGACAGAGCAGGCGCAAGGAAATGGCCCTTGTGTGGCGGGGAGAGGGCAATTGACTGAACTTGGAAAATTTACTGTATAGTATAGATCAATAATACATGCATAGAATAGGTTCATCAGCCTAGGGACAGAACCACCTGATGTGGGCTGTGGGCACCCAGGCAATCAAAGTTGGGCTGAACTGGCTGGGGGGGGTGTCAGGGTGCAATTGTGCACATAGTGTGACACGCTAGGCACGACCCTAGAGTTGGAGCCAGGAGCATGTATATAAGATGATGTATTGATGGTATTTGACTCCAGTTAAATTGTCAAAAATGTATAGAACACATGATAAACTGTTTTGGAAGTGCAGACAAGAGGAAGGGGACTTTTATCACATGTGGTGGACTTGCAATAAGGTCAAGGCGTTTTGGGAATTAATTTATAACGAACTTAAGAAGATGTTTAAATATACTTTTCCAAAAAAGCCAGAGGCCTTTTTGTTGGGTTTGATGGGAGAAGAAATAGCAATGAAGGACAAAAGATTGTTCATGTACGCAACAACTGCAGCAAGAATATTGCTTGCCCAAAAGTGGAAAATACAGGAATTACCAACGATTGATGAGTGGCAGACGAAGATGGTGGAATATGCTGAACTTGCAAAACTGACCGGCAGGGTCAGAAACCAGGACGACTCAAGGTTTCAAAGAGATTGGAGTAAATTTGTGG
Source organism: Lacerta agilis (assembly GCF_009819535.1). NCBI lineage: Eukaryota > Metazoa > Chordata > Lepidosauria > Squamata > Lacertidae > Lacerta > Lacerta agilis. The sequence continues at coordinate 13,855,151 of NC_046313.1, forward strand.
AGTACTTAAGATTGAACCGAGGAAGTTTAAAAACACTACTAGTAGGATTGGAATAAACCTTTGACAAAGTTCAATAGATGAAGTGGTAAAAACTGCACGATGAGAATGAACTAGAAAACCTGTTGACGAGAGGGAGGGGAGTCACAGCTCGGCAGAGCAGTGATTTGTGTAATTGGTGTGTAGATGTTAAATTGGCTGTAATTTTATATATTTGAAAATAAAAAAAATTATTTAAAAAAAAGAGTTGGAGCCAGGAGCATTGTGCGCATATCTTAAGGGCATGGTCAAGTATATGCTGCATGGGACTTCAGATCTACCTATTGAGCAGCAACGTTGGGTTGCCAGCCTTTGAAAGAACATGGACCTCAGACAGTGGCAGAGCAATGTATCAAGCCAAGGCCAGCAGCAAAAACTCTGCCTTTTGCCTAACAGGACCCGGGAGAGCTCTCAAATAAAGCCAGGACTTGAACAGGGGCCTGAGCTCAGCTGAGCACTGAAATAGCAAAGCAGCCCTGAATAAAGAGGACTCAAGTTCCTTTTTGGTCTTTGATTATGGACTCTCAAGCACAGAGCCTCGACACTTTCCGTTGATGCCGCAGCTGCCACTCACACCCTCTCATTCACTCACTGCAAGCCCCAGCCTCGGATTGCAGATAGCATGTCTGAAAGCCACCCAGAAAGACTTTACCCCCTTTAAGATTCTTTCAGCGCACAGTGGAGGGGAAAGGCTTCAGTAGTCATCAGGCCCGCTTTGATACTTAAGGCTCGATTAAGTGCTTACTTTCCTGAGAGTTGCAGGACGCGGGTGGCGCTGTGGGTTAAACCACAGAGCCTAGGGCTTGCTGATCAGAAGGTCGCTGGTTCGAATCCCCGCGACGGGGTGAGCTCCCATTGCTCGGTCCCAGCTCCTGCCCACCTAGCAGTTTGAAAGCACGTCCAAGTGCAAGTAGATAAATAGGTACCGCTCCAGCGGGAAGGTAAACGGCGTTTCCATGCGCTGCTCTGGTTCGCCAGAAGCGGCTTAGTCATGCAGGCCACATGACCCGGAAGCTGTACGTCGGCTCCCTCGGCCAGTAACGCGAGATGAGCGCCACAGCTCCAGAGTCGGACACGACTGGACCTAATGGTCAGGGGCCCCTTTACCTTTACCTTCCTAAGAGTCATTACAGTGCTTCTGAATTTGCCTCTGGACTGCCTGGATCCTGCAAAACCACCCCTCTCCCATCTTGTTGCCTAGTGGGGCTGCCCCAGCAAATCCAGTGGCCTCAGCCAAAGGTGGAATTGATCTCCGATGTTCTGTAAATGGTGTCGAGTCTGTGGGTGCACTGTGCCAATTTGCGCATGCTCCTAAATTCTGTGCCGGGATGAGCTGAATTCTGCAACTGGTGTAAATCAACAAGCATAAGTAAATCTGCTACATTTGTGTAATTTTGCACAGTTCCGTTTTGCTCCTGCAAGTTAATAGGGAGGGGAGAGAACTCTGCAGAGTCTTCAAATCTTAACCACCTGAATACCTGCTCAGATCCCTCTCTGGCATCTGGTTCTCCCCGCCCAAGCCTCTTTCCTTCATTTTTAGCTGTTGCTGAAATATGTTCTTCCCCCTCCCCCAAAGATGCAGAATTGTGCTCTCATAACCAGGATGGTGTCTCTACTGCACCTTACTTAGTGCAGTGGTACCTTGGTTCTCGAATGGCTTGACTCCTGAAAGAATCGGCTCCCAAACGCCGCAAACTCGGAAGTGAGTGTTCCGGTTGGCAAACGTTTTTCAGAAGCCGATAGTCTTCTGCGGCTTCCGATTGAGTGCAGGACCTTGCACGGTCCTGGCTATAGGTAGCCCACTTTCTGGTTCCATGCTAAGTCTGGTTGCTTACAGACAGACTTGTCCTTCACCCTGACTTCCTCAACTCACTGCCAGGATGCCACCATCGCTATTAGCAGGAGTAGGGTGAAGATGCTCTTTGGACATTGAGCCAGCTCTCGCAAATACTGTAGCTTTAGAAGTACTCTGTGGTGGTTTTCATGTTTTGTCATCCCAGGAAAAAATGTGTTGCAAGTGTTGAAGCAAAGGCCCACCAGTTCAGAGGGGTTTGGGGTGTAGCACTCTACCAGAAGCAGCTGGATTTTGTGGTCTGTGGTGCAACCTGGGACTTAGGGTGGAATATTCAGAAGTTTTCTTCCAAAGTGGTAGCTATGTTTGTTACAAGGGCGGGGGGGGGGGGGGAGAGACTCATTAAAGACTAATAGATGTATATTATGCCATTGTTCGTTGTTGTTCAGTCGTTCAGTCGTGTCCGACTCTTCGTGACCCGATGGACCAGAGCACGCCAGGCACGCCTATCCTCCACTGCCTCTCGCAGTTTGGCCAAACTCATGTTAGTAGCGTCGAGAACACTGCCCAAACATCTCATCCTCTGTCGTCCCCTTCTACTTGTGCCCTCCATCTTTCCCAACATCAGGGTCTTTCCTAGGGAGTCTTCTCTTCTCATGAGGTGGCCAAAGTACTGGAGCCTCAACTTCAGGATCTGTCCTTCTAGTGAGCGCTCAGGGCTGATTTCTTTGAGAATGGATAAGTTTGATCTTCTTGCAGTCCATGGGACTCTCAAGAGTCTCCTCCAGCACCAGAATTCAAAAGCATCAATTCTTCGGCGGTCAGCCTTCTTTATGTCAACAAGAGTCCATTTCATCGGATGTATGAAGTCCTCACGTCAGTTGGCAAGTGCTTGTGTGTGTTTCTAATAGATATTGGGGACATTTCAAAACAGCTGGGGTCAGATGACAATGAAATGCAGAAAAGGAGTCTGTGACAAAGCGCAAATGTATTCAAATGCATCAGAACAGCAGTAATGGGTAACAACACAATCATTCAAGATTTGCTATGTTAATTAAAACCTGTAGCAGGATAGGAAGCCATTGTCTCTTTTATCTTTCAATATTTATGAGAGTTCCCCCCCCCTTCAAAACAGTACAAGAACTGTTTAGAATAGGGATGGAGGAGAAATTCGATTCAGTTAGCATCTAAAGCCAGATCAACCAAATCTGCTTTTTTTTCGAAACAATGTGAGAACTGAAACACAGCCATTATTCAAAATCTGAATTTTGCAATGCACTTCTCCAAACAAACAGTGTGTATTAGAGGAAAGTGTGCAGAAAAGTGAAGATATTAGTGAAAACAACATACAAGCATGCATTATATATGGGGAGGTTGCTTGCAAAATGTCTCCCCAGTCACAGGCCATGTTTTCTTTTTAAAATAAAAATAAAAACAAGAGGGTGTGGAAACCACTTAAAAGCACACTACAACAAGGGAACTTTGATCTGAAGACCCTGGGTTTTGCAAATGCAGCCTGAGTGAGCTGCTTACGGTCAGCCAGGGGAACAATAAGAGCAGAAACTGAAACCAATGACTAATCTACACAGCTACTAATAGAAGGTTTTAAATGTGTTGTAAAGTGTGATATAAAAATGTGGCACTAGATGGCGAAAGCGAGCTATGCAAAATTTGATGTGTTTTCCAAAACGTTTTTTAGAAAAGCATTTTCACAGCGTTTTTTATATGTGTGTAGATTCCACCCAAGTCCCCATTTAGTCTAGTCCCCATTTAGAACCATCAGAACGTTTCAAATTTACCTGTCACATAGATTGGGCCTGGTCTTTTGTCCAGGAAAAGAGTGTGGAATGGTGGTTTTACAACAGATCCTCCTTCGTCCTCTGCCTTGAGGTCTCCACCCACAGGGATTTTTAACCTAGTTTGAAAGCAGTGTAGAAGGTCCTTCCTGACGGATGGTTATCAGGGGAGTTTGTCTGCATAATGTTTTTGTTCATTGCGATTCATACCTTTGCAAGCCACAAAGCATGCGTGAGTAGGGTTGGTTCCCCAGCGCCTCCCTGTGCCACATTGTTTCCCATTCCCCCCACTCCCCGCCCACCCCTGCCTAAGTTAATTTGCAGCACAAGGACTATGAGAGACCCCCCCCCATGCCTCACTAGGCTTAGTGCAGGGGTTGACAGCCTAAGGCTCATGGGCCACAAGTGGCCCATGGGGGTCGTTTAACCCCCCCCCACCCGCTCAGGGACCCCGCCGTCCGCTCGGTGGGCTCCCTCCCTAAGCCAACGCGAAGCAGAGTGGGGAACGCCTTCCACGACACTGGCCGGCTTCCCATTGGCTGCAGGAAGCTCCTGCAGGCAATGGGAAGCTGCGCACGCCTCCTCCGCACTGGAAGGAGCACCGAAAATTGTGTTTGCGCATGCGCGCGCGCACACTGTAGCCCGCCACGGCGTCTGCGGGCCCAAGCCACAAAAACTTTGCCGACCCCTGGCTTAGTGCTACCCGGATTTGCTATTCCACTGGGCAGAACAGAATAATTCCCTCCAAAACAGAACTTGCCCGTGTGTTCTTAGGAACAGGTTCATACTGACCATGTCTGACTCATATTGTTTTCTTCTACGGCTCATCCTGTGTACATGTGCGAGTGGCCGGGGGGGGGGGGGGAGAGAGAGAAGGCGGAAGACACCTAAAAGGGTGATGTACTAATTAATAACACTCCAGCTCTCAAGGTTTTGATTAATCAGACTCGCTTCCCATGATGCATCAGGTGTTGTTTTGGGAGCACTCACCTCTCCTTGTCCTCATACAAGCATGCTAATCGGCAAAGTGTCTGCGGCGTCTCGTCAGTGTCTGGCAACTGCTGGACAGCATGTGCATTGTGCACATGTATACACATTCAGCCCGATCAGTCTCTTTTTCTTGAACAAACACGTTCACATCCAGCCTAGTCTTTCCTATGCTTCACAGTGTTTATATGATTATACTTCCTCCATCTCCGCCATCAGAGGTCCTTGCTAGGTTGCGATCTCTGGACCCTTTCCCTTCCCACTTGTTCAAAGGATTCATTTATCCTGACCAACAGTGGGGACAAATTCAAAATAAATAAATTTAATAATAACAAACATAGTCTTTTCCACCAATATTAACAAGAGGGCACCCAGAGAGCTGTTCAACGGTGGAACAATCTCCCTCGGGAGGTTGTGGACTCTCCTTCCCTGGAGGTTTTTAAGCAGATGTTGGATGGTCATCTGTCATGGATGCTTTAGCTGAGGTTCCTGCATCGCAGGGAGCTGGACTAGATCAGCCTTTCTCAACCTTGGTTTTGTTGGACTACAGCTCCCATCATCCATAGCTAGCAGGACCAGTGGTCAGGGATGATGGGAGTTGTAGTCCAACAACTTCTGGGGACCCAGAAAGGCTGGACTAGATGACTCTTGGGGTCCCATCCAACTCTACGATTCTCTGATTCTGTGACTAAGAGGCCATTGATTCTCATTTCCTGACTCCTTCCAATTTCCCAGTGGAGCAGCGTGTATACTTACCAACACACCTCTCTGTTTCGAAGTTCACCCTTCAGCAAGGGTCGAACCACTACATTTGGAAGCTGTCTAAAACCAAGGTCAGGCTAAGTGTCCACCTTGGTCTTCTCTGATCGGCAGCAGCTCTCTAGAGTCTCAGGCAGAGAGAGGCTTTTCCGATCACCTGCTACTTGATCCTTTTAACTGGAGATTGAGCCAGGGGTTAAGAAGCAACCCTTTACAGGCAAAACATACAATCTGCTACCCACCAGTGGTCCATCCCTGGTGGCTCTCCTTTCTTTTGCTTTACTCCCATGCCACAATGAATATTCCATATTAACTCTTGCATCGAGAAAGCGGTACCTCTGAAAAGGGTACTCTGGTCTTCCATCCGATGTCTCCCCAGGAGCCATCCATGCAGTCTGTTGCAAGCATCTTGCGGGAGTAATTTAGCAAACTGCGGCTGGCCAACCAAGGAGGGGGGAGCGTTAAAAATTAGTACAGCAGGAAGCTGCAAATAGGAACGCACCCTATGCCGACACACCCTCCTATCCATCCATGCATCATCACCATGGCAACAGACAGACCTTCCCAGCAGGCTGAGAAACTCGCAGTGAGCATCCCATCTGCACTGTGGCTGCCACCATCAGGAACTGCTTGCCACGCCCCTAAGTCACCTTGCGCACCAGCCTTGAACTCCTGGAAGGGTGTCTCTCCTCTGCAGTCATCCTGCCACACTTTGGAGATGAGATGGGGGCTCCTGTCTTGCGCTGTTTCCTTCTGCTTCAAAGTGTGCTGCATTGATTCCCATTCCCCCCCCCCCCGATCGTGCGGATACCACTCAGCTAAACACCTCCAGGTGGAAATTGGGGGAGTGGTGGGGCGGGTGGGCTGGCTGGCTGGCGGCAGAAAAGTCAAGCAATAACCGAGAGAGCAAATGAGCCAATATATGAGCCACTCACTTCTAAGAAGGGGCGTGCAAGTGTCAAGTTGTGAATTCTAGCAGTAACCTCGTAAGCAAGGCAAACTCTCCAGACAGGGGGCAGTTGCACTTACACAGTTAAAAATCCATTATTTCCCAGGTTGGTTTATTCTTCCAATATATATATAATTGCACATTAGACATTAAAGGGGGGGAGGGAGCAACCATCCAAAATGTCACCAGGATGAAGCTAGTGATATTTGGGGGAGGTTGTCGACAGCAGCTACAGTTGGATAACTGCAGGAGAAAGAGAAAATGAAGTTTATCATGCGTAAAATGGGTTAGAGTATGGTTACCAGACATCCCCGTTTCCCGGGGACAGTCCCCGGATTTACAAATCTGTCCCCGGACAAAATCCGTCCCCGGATTTCATTTAATGTCCCCGGATTTATATTATAAGTGTTGTAGATTAATATGGGGACTTCTGGCGAGGCAAAATGGTGGGCACCACGGCAGCGAGTAGCTCCTGAAGCCAGCCAGAACCAACTGCACTACCAAGCTGGCTCCGGGCTGCTGAGACTGCCGCTGCCGCCACCACTGCCGAGGGGGAACCGGGGATGCCTGGCGCATCAACTGGGGGAACCACTGACACACAACACATCCCGTGACCCAAATTGAGCCGGGCGCAAAAGCGCCCGGCCAACTGCCCAGCGGCGCTCCGGGGCCAGGAAAACCCCGGAGCCGACGCAGGGAGTAGGAGAGGAGAAGGAGAAGAAAGAGAGAGAAAGAGGAAGGAGAAAAAAAGAGGGGAGCCCTGACCTTGTCACGCCTTTGCCGCTGCTCAGGAGCAGAGGTAGGAGAGCACTGGGAGGGCAAAGACACATGGCCGAGCCCAGGCCCAACCCGAGCCTACTCCACGCCGGCTAGTGCTCCAAGAGAGCAGGCCGGGGTCCAGAGGAAGGCCGTGTGACAGAGACCACAGAAGAGAAGATATTATTTCTTCAATTTTTTAAAATAACTTTTTTAAACCTCTTTCCCCCCCCCCTCTTTTTTTTTTAAAAAAAGAATGTGTCCCCGGATTCTTTGAAAAAAATATCTGGTAATCTTAGATTAGAGGGAATGGGGACATTCTGCCTTTCCTGCTGTAGCTCTCCCAATCTGTAAGAAAGGTCAGAGTACAATGAGGGAGCAGGTGCTTTGCAGGAAAGGTCCCACATTCAGTCCCTCACAGCTCCCGCTAAAAGGGTTCTCAAGTAACAGATCTGGGAAAGATCTCCTGCTTGAGATCCTAGAGCGACTTTGCTGCCAAGCAAAGTAGATACTATTAGGCTTAATGGACTAATGCAGTATAATACCGCTTCACACTTTCACCTCTGCTTCTGATTGTGCACCACAAGCCGCGTTTGGGACTTTTTAGCCTAGAGGAAAAAAGCAACTGAGAGGTAACTTGATAGAAGCTGATAAAATTATGCATTGCACGGATAAGTTGGACAGGGAAAAGTTTTTTCTCTCTCTCTCACTCCCCCCCTCGTAAGACAAGAACTCGTGCATACACAAGGAAGCTGAATGCCGGACAAATAGAGGAAAGTGCTTATTCATACAGTGAATATTAAAACTATGGAACTTGGATAGCTGTAAAAGAGGACTGGGCAAATTCAGGCCATCAATGGCTACAAGCCGTAATAGTTATTGTGGTCTGCCTTTGACCATGGAGGAAGAAATGCAAACCCTCCAACATTTCTCTGATGAAAATAAGGGTGTCCTATTCCATTATTATTATTATTATTATTATTATTATTATTATTATTATTAAACATCCGCCCATCTAACTGGGTTGCCCCAGCCACTCTGAGCAGCTTCCAACATATATAAAAACATTAAACATTAAAGAAAAGCCTCCCTATACAAGGCTGCCTCCAGATGGCTTAAGGGTTGGATCACTCTAAGACCTGTGGTTCCCAACACACCCCACAGGGGGGCAATTTGATTTTTAAGGGGGGCAATTCGAGAATGAGTCATTAACAGTTAATGGCCTTTTGGGCTTCCTCCACGGGAATAGTTCACTTTTTGAATAATAAGAATTATATGTCACAGGAGGAGGGGGGGATCAGGATTTTATAGATGCGTAGATGGGGCATGGCCAAAAAAAGGTTGGGAACCACTACTCTAGACCCTCCAAAATTTCTCCGTTGAAAACAAGGACATCCTAAGGAAAAGCTAAGGACATTCCGTTATCAAATCAGAAACCGGGACAGCTTCTGTAAATCTGGGCAGTGGCGTAGCAAGGTCTGGTGGTACCCGGTGCAGAAAATTTCTTGTCAAACCCCCCCACACACACACACACTGAAATCTAGTCAGACTCCCAAGAGACTATGATCTACTCACAGTATCACAGTATAAAAAGACTGGCTGTTTTTTAGGGAAGAGTTGACCAAAGTTGTTGAGCTTTTTGGGGGGGGGGGTGCAGGGTTTATGTCCTGAGTTGAGAGAGCTTCTACTTCTCTCCTTCCCTCCACCCTCCGCTTGTTTGCTCACCTGCCTCCTGTCAAAACAAAGCGGCAAAAAGCAGCGCAACTAGCGCCCTTCCCCTGACGGCTCGGGGTAGGCGGGAGTCACCGGCGGCGTGCCAAATGTTACCCTCCTCGGTGATGACACCCGGGGTGGCCTGCACCCACCACACCCACCTTGCCCCGCCCCTGAATCCAGGACTGTCCTTGGAAAATAGGGGCACTTGGAGGGTCTGGAAATGCTTATGAATACCAGTTGCTGGAAGCCACAGAAGAGGAGGGTGCTGTTGTGCTCATGCCCTGTTTACCAGTTTCCCCCAGGCAACTGGTTGGCCACTGTGAGAATGGGATGCTGGACTCAATGGGCCATTGGCCTGATCCAGCAGAGCCATTCTTGTGTTCTTAAGAACATGAACTTGGACACAGACTGAACACGAGCTGCAAGGCTTGGCAGTATTCCACACACACACTGTAAAATTAAATCACTGCAAATGAAGGGATTTGGAGTCTGCCCTATACATCCCACTGTGTGGGCAGCAGCATCTAGCCTGGCTCCCCCCCCCTACAAGGAAAGCATCTGGAGCAGCATGAATTGACACACCATGGCACCCTGGGATTCCAGACCGAGTGATCTCCCTGCCAAATGCGAAAGCTGCCAGCTGCAGCGGTCTCCTCTGGGATCACCCAGTCCCCACAGCACGGGAGCAGCGTTATGGAGAATTTCCTGGCCCAGCTGGGTATTCTCGGCTCCTCGCTGAGCTTCGTTACCCGTAATGAGTCATTAATCAGGGACGGTTTAATAACAACACTTGGCTCATCAATAGTGTCTTCTGTCTGACAGTTCTTTGCTCCCAACTGGAGACTGGTATACGCCCCCAAAACAGGCTGCCTTTGGGTGCTGCTGCAGCAGGGTCACTCTCCCCTTGTAAGGACACAGTCAGGAATAGAGCCATGATTCACAGCGCAGAGATCTATCAACAAGACATCGCTTTTGCTTCCTGGAACAGTAATTCCCAAACTCTGTGCATGTCTGTGTGTCAATGGTTTATGTCAGTGTGCGCCACTAGAAATAATGAAATTGCACACATTGAAAGTGCACACACACACATACGTACTAGATATCTCAGAAGGCTCCTTACTTCTCTGTATTGTGTATTATTATTATTATTATTATTATTATTATTATTATTATTATTATTATTATTCACCACCCATCTGGCTGTAAAACATCAAACATTACATGGTACCTTGGTTTTGGAGCATCTCGGAAGCCAAATGTTTCAGTTTTCGAATGCCAAAAACCTGGAAGCAATTGCTTCCGTTTTCGAATGCGCCTCGGAAGTCGGACGGCTTCCACTGCATGTTTTTCCATTTTTCCAATTGAACTTGCAGCCAGCCCTTTGTGCCTTGGTTTTCAAACGTTGCGGAAGTCGAACAGTTTTCTGGAACAGATTATGTCTGAGATACCACTGTACAACCTTCCAGATTCAGGGCTGCCTTCGGATGTCTTCTAATAGTTTTGTATCTCCTTGACATCTGATGGGAGGGCATTCCACAGGGCGGGCGCCACCACCGAGAAGGCCCTCTGCCTGGTTCCCTGTAACTTCACTTCTCACAGTGAAGGAACCGCCAGAAGGCCCTCAGAGCTGGACCTCAGTGTCCCGGCTGAATGTTGGGGGTAGAGACACTCTTTCAGTATACTGGGCCAAGGCTATTTAAGGCTTTAAAGGTCAGCACCAACACTTTTGAATTGTGTTCAGAAACATACTGGGAGCCAGTGAAGATCCTTTAGGACTGGTGTTATATGGTCCAGGGCTCGACTGCCACTCCCAGTCACCAGTCTAGTTTGCCTCTTCCAATGGATCTCCAGAGGCAGATTTAGGTCAGCGCATCTGGTTCTACCACACTGGGCACCAAGCCTAAGGGGTGCTGCAGGGCATCACAGCTATTTTTAGTGAATTGAGAGGTGGAGAGGCACCAAATTTTGGTACGGCACAGGGCACCGTTGAAATTTGAAAAACCAAAGCCCACCCCTGTTGATCTCCACTGGAAGAGGGACAGATAAATTCTGCCCAGTCTTGTGTAGGGCCTGATTCGGTCATTCAGCCTCTGCTGAGAGATGCAGCTGGAATATCTGAGCTCCAAGTGATTGGTACAGAAACACTCAGGGTCAGTTAGGGATGGGCGAGCCTGTCCATTTCAGTTTCTCTCATTACCCCCCCCCCATTCAAGTTCAGCTCCCCACATTTCCATATCAGTCTGCTTTTTATTTTTTTAAGTACTATTGAAAAATCACCAGTGTTTTAGTGTGGATTTTTCCTAACGTATACTTACTGTATCTGTATGCAGCCTTACTCACTTTTGGATGATACAATTTTGGATGCTGTTTTAAGTGCTTTATGCTTGCATTTCTGTGCACACTTTGCCCTATATTTGCAATTTGTACACATTTCAGTATACGTGATGCGGCTTGCCTATCGTTTCAAACACAGACCAGACCAAACTCCTCCGCGTCCCACATCCCAAGGGAAGACAGAGACTCTTACTCCTATAAATTCTAAATACAAACCTTTTGGGGGTTGTAAGAGTGACGCTTGCCTCAAACCTTAATCCAGGAAAGAGTGGATTCCAGAAGTTTGGGGAACAAGGTCTTAGAGCTGGAAGCCACCTTGACTTCCACTGCAAGAATGTTTCCTGCGCCCTGAACACGGGCAGTCCTCCAAGCTGGCACGGGCAACAGCTTTTTCTCTGTCTGAGCATCTGAAATTCTGCCCCAGATCCTTCAAACAGTGAGTGTCTGCTCTTGAAATGAAGCCAGATTTCTCACCCAAATCCTGCACCACCCACTCAAGAAATGCAACTCCTCACTCCCGCCACCCTCAGCACTACATAATAAACACATACATATTTGTTCTGGTACAACACCACACGAAAGCACTTCTTACATAATGGTGCAGAAGCAGGTTATTTATTGGTAGCGGCAATAAAGGCAGCAGAGAGGTCCAGTGGCGTAGCGTTGGGGGGGGACCAGAGGGGCGGTTGCCCCGTGTGCAAAATTGTTAGGGGGTGCAAAATTTCAACAGGGCTGCCTCACTTCGGCTGTGTGCTTCTATCGCTGGGCTCCGTTGAAAACAGCTTCTCCATGCGAATCAGGAAGTGAATTTTCCAGACAATGGAATGATTCTTCTTTTCTTATCTCTGTGGCTGTGATCTCCTGGATGGCACAGAGCCATCAGGCAGTTGAATGCACATGCGAGCTCCCGTCTATTTCCCTCCCTCCCACCCCTCCCTTCCATGCGGCCCCGTGCACTGGCAACCCACGCTACGCCACTGGTGGGTCATTGCTATGTGCCAGGACAGCTGTGAGGTCCATGCACCATGGCTCCAGGTCTCTCGTCAGGTCCATGGCTGCTGAGGATTAACTTTTTACTAGCCAGTGGATGTTCCAAATTATTTCCTGATTGGATAATGGGGACTTCTCCCTTCCCTGAATTCCTTTGATACAGTCCTGTGACTTATAATAAAGAACACGCTAACATGGACAAACTTCCTTATACCGAGGTCCATCTAGCTCAGTCTTGTCTACCTAGACTGGCAGCAGTGTTCCAGCAATTCAGACAGGGGAATATTCCCAGCCCTACCCAGAGATGCCTAGAGATTGAAGCAGGGGCTACAATTCTTCCTCTGAGTTCCCCTCCTTTACCATTAGAGGTTTAGTTTCTCGTCCTTATTGGTAACTAGGGCCGAGAGAAAAACACGCCCCCAGTTTTTCCAGGTGGCAAATCTGTGAGTCATTCCAGAAATTATCAATGAGGGGCAAAATTTGCACAAAAGTCAAGAGGGAGATTTTAGTGAGGGTGACCAAAAAAAAAGAGTGTGGTTCTTTGTTTTTGCATCATTTGTTACTACTACCACTGCAGTGGAGGCAAACGTTTAACTATTATAAAAGTTTAAATAATGAAACTTAACCAGCATCGCCCCCCCTGGAATGGTGGTATGTCCCAAAGAAGTGTCATTGTAGTGGGGCTGGGGGCAGGATAATGGCCAATGGGAGGTGGCTGCTGAGAGGCAAAATGAAGCTGGGGGGGACACCAGAGCTTGGAGAAGCTGTTTAAAGCAGCAGATTGCAATTATTCATTTATTCGTTTTATTTATTATTAAATTTGCAGACCGCCCTAAACCCGCAGGTCTCAGGGCAGTTACAACATAAAATCACAATATAAAAACACAAAATGCTTAATAGAAACAAAAGCAGAAACAACCCAATAAACTCCCTCCTTCCTTCCCAATGAGATTGATATGGCATGTTTTGTTTCATGTAAACGACAGGCACGCGCGCCAAACAGAGAAGATGTACCCAAGGCTGTCTCATCACATCTAGTTTGGCGCCTGACTCTAGCAGGGTAGAAATGGACATTTCAACGGGCGCACATTTCCCGCCTCTGGCAGCCCTGCGCTGTGAGAAGCTGCGTCTGCTGAAATTCCCTCTCCTGCGCGACTGTTTAAGATAGCCTGAGTATTACCTGTCCTCTTTCTTCTGCACCTGCCCACTGTGCCCTTCAGAGTAACATGCCCATTTCCCCGCTATCGCCCCTGCCACCACAGTGAGAGGTGCCCTCTCGTCTTAAAACTGGTTCTCAGGAATCAAGGAGGGCTCAGAACCGAGCCTGACAAACTTTGCCTTTCACGCCTTGGCGCAGAACTGCCCACAAGACCAGGATATCCACAAGACGGGCCTTTGGGGAGTGAAAATGTCACTGCCAAAATTCACCTTGCAAAGGAAAAGCCTGTCTGAATCCTCTGCTCTACTGTCAGTTTCTCTCTCTCTCTCTGTCTCTCTCTCTCTCTCTCTCTCTCTTCCTTCATACACGTTCTTTTATTCCCCCTCTCTCCCCCTCTTTTTCCCCCTTCAGCCTCTCCATCCCTCAAGCTGATAAGAAAGAATATAAAGCTACTCAATTGGTTTCTTCTTAATCTTCTTCCCATGTGTGTTATCTCCCATCCGAGGCTGTGGCTGTGGACCAAACAGGGACACACAGGAGAAGGTGGTTTTCCTCTTGCTCAGAACCCATACACAGGAAATGGAGTTTCTTATATCACTCTCTCTCTCTCTCTCTCTCTCTCTCTCTCTCTCTCTCTCTGTTTGTGTGTTTCTTCCCCTCTCCACCCCCGTTCTCCCGAGATTGCATTTGGGAACAAACAGGATTGCTCAGATGGGAAGCAGGGAAATTAATAGTCGGGAGGCCTTTTGCTTGAAGTTTAATTTACCCAGCTTTTAATAGACTCACGTCTCCGCTTTATTGCTCTCGGAGTGCAAGCGGCCAGCAACGAGAGCCTTTGAAATGCCAATGTCATCACAATTTCTGGAACAATCGTGTGCCCAGATGCTGCTCCGGGGTGGGGCTGGGTGAAATCCCTATTTACGTTTAGCCTCCAATGTTCAGCTGCTCCGGCCATATTTTCCTCAATGCTGCTTCCATGCTGCAGGGCTGGCTCAGCCTGGCATTTGCTTACGCAGTTGGCTTGGCACTAATGGGAAGCGATTGGCCATAGCATTTCCCTGCTCTCTGAATGAAGGGCATGCGGTTCTCTCACTCCAAAGGCAGCGTCTTCTAAATCAGTCATCTTCAACCTTTTCTGACCCTGGGCCCATCTTTAACCCAAACATTAAACACTGTTTCATTCTGTTTTATTTTGTACAATGTATCTGCAGACCCTCCAAGTATCCCTATTGCCCAGAAGAGGGCAACCAAAATGGTCAAAGGCCTGGAAACGATGCCTTATGAGGAATGGCTTAGGGAGCTGGGTATGTTTAGCCTGGAGAAGAGAAGGTTAAGGGGTGATATGATAGCCATGTTCAAATATATAAAAGGATGTCATATAGAGGAGGGTGAAAGGTTGTTTTCTGCTGCTCCAGAGAAGTGGACACGGGGCAATGGATTCAAACTACAAGAAAGAAGATTCCACCTAAACATTAGGAAGAACTTCCTGACAGTGAGAGCTGTTCGGCAGTGGAATTTGCTACCAAGGAGTGTGGTGGAGTCTCCTTCTTTGGAGGTCTTTAAGCAGAGGCTTGACAGCCATCTGTCAGGAATGCTTTGGTGGTGTTTCCTGCTTGGCAGGGGGTTGGACTGGATGGCCCTTTTGGTCTCTTCCAACTCTATGATTCTATGATTCTATGATTCCAGGGACAGTCCCGGATCTACAGAAGCCATCCTGGTTTCTGGTTTGATCCCGTAATGTCAAGCTTTTCTTAGGTAAAGGGACCCCTGACCGTTAGGTCCAGTTACGGATGACTCTGGGGTTGCGGCGCTCATCTCGCTTCATTGGCCGAGGCAGCCGGCATACAGCTTCCGGGTCATGTGGCCAGCATGACTAAGCCGCTTCTGGCGAACCAGAGCAGCGCACGGAAACGCCGTTTACCTTGCCGCCGGAGCGGTCCCTATTTATCTACTTGCACTTTGACGTGCTTTCGAACTGCTAGGATGGCAGGAGCAGGGACCGAGCAACAGGAGCTCACCCTGTCGAAGGGATTCGAACCGCCGACCCTCTGATCGGAGAAATTTTGGAGGGTATGGAGGTATGGGGCCCCTGGGACAAGGAGATAAGTAACTGTACAACCTTTAGAAGACATCCGAAGGCAGCCCTATATCAGGAAGTTTTTTTTAATGTTTAATGTTTTATTATGTTTTTAGATGCAGTCGTACCTTGCAGTCGACTTCCAAAACGTTCCGAAACCAAGGCATGGCTTCCGATTGGCTGCAGGAAGCTGCTGCAGCCAATCAGAAGCCGCGGAAGCTACGCCGGACATTCGGGTTCCAAAGAACGTTTGCAAACCGGAACACTCACTTCCGGGTTTGCGGCGTTCGGGTGCTAAAACGTCTGAGTACCAAGGCGTTTGGGATCCAAGGTATGACTGGATGTTGGAAGCTAACCAGCATGGCTCGGGCAACCCAGTCAAATAGCCAGGTATAATTATTATTATTATTATTATTATTATTATTATTATTATTATTGACTAGGACATCCCTATTTTCAATGGAGAAATGTTGGAGGGTATGTATCTGTAAGGTGATAGTGCTGCTGTTGCAATCCACTTTAGATCAGGCCACAACCTGGCAATGGGTCCCAACCAATAAGTTGAAGACCAGTATTCTAAATAGGTCAAAGGAAATGTAGCTGGGGCAGTGCACGGACTCTAGGACCTCCTGCTACGTAGATTTGGTGAGGGTCAAAATTTTTAGTGCAGTTCCTAGGGTGTTTTGCTGCTGCTTTCAACAAGGATGTTGACAAATTATGAATGCCTCCAGGGAGACCCATGAGAATGATGAAAGGTCTAGCCGGCAGCTTAAAGAACGTAATGTGTTTTAATATAGGAGAAAAGCAGATTTGAGGGAGAGCATGTTGACTGTTTTAGAATATTTAAAAGGCTGCAAAAAAAAGAGGGAGGAAGAGAGAAGGCAATTGTCCTATCCCCAGTGGAGACAGCACAAGTAGCAGGGTTTCAGTTATACGAAGATAGATTTAGGCCAGTGTTAAGCAACATTCCTTAACTTCCTGTCACTTCATCACTGGAAGAAGCTTGGTAAGGAAACTCAAGAATCTCCATTCTTAGTTTCCTTTGAAAGGCTGAGTAGCTATCTGTCACAAATGCTTTAAGGAGCTATTTGCAGGGGTTTTCCCCGAGCTCAGGGCATATGCTGGACCAGCCCTACCATTAGGAAGGGTGAGGTGGCATTTCATGTGGGTCATTCCATCAGTGACAAGCAGACAAAAGACAAAAACATGTCATCAGAATATCACTTTTTCTCCAGTCTGTGTGGCCGCCCCAAATGATGTATCCCAGAAATAAATAGATAAGTATTTGTGACATCATTGCCTCAAGATGGCTTCAGCCAATCCCCATCATTCTCTGCTGGGTTTCCTGAGGTCAATTAAGAATGTACATTTCAGATATGTAGGATAGAGGCTACCCTCCTTAGTATAAGATACTTGCATCCTGGCCGCTGTGAACAAAACGAGCCGTTTGCTCTGCCTGAAATGTCAAAGGCAGGTTTCTGGATTCTTTGAGTCTTTCATTAGGCAAATGGACATTCAGACATTTGAGATGGAAGGGACCACTTTAGCTTAGCCAGGCGCGAAGATTAAAAGGGAGAAGCTCTCGCAAATGAAGAGTTACCATCAAAGGCTTCTGCCAATGAGTGGCCATTGGATTTGAATCCATATATACTCTGCTGCCAGAAGCAATGTGTGGTTGTCACTTTTTAAGTTGAACCATTGCAGTTCAAAGGTAGGCTGGCGGTAGGCTTGTGCTCACAGTCCAGAACAAATTGATTTCTCCCCACCCCCCCTTTATCAGTTGCAGCATTCAGTTGATACCTAGCAAACAGCAGCAAGATTTCCCCTCGTCCTGCAACAATGCCTCATTATTTGGGAGTCTTTTACCCAGGGTGGATAAAAATTAATGATTTTTTTATTTAAAAAAATCAGATTTTTTTTATTTATTTAAATCAGATTTTTAAAAAAAATTAAATCAGATTTATTTATTTTTTATTTAAATCGGATTTTTAAAATAAAATGCTTTTGGAGGAAAAATCTTTCTAAATATAGTTTTCTATTTAAGTTACATTGTAGTCCAAAGGTTATTCATCAGTAAATAAGAATTTGTTTTTAAGTTTTTAATGTGTGTTAAAACTCAGTCTAAGTTTTTTTAAAACAACAACAACTGTTTAACCACATCAGTTAACAAACATGGATACATATGCTATAATGTTATTGTTTTAGTTAAATAAATTTAAATTGTTATTAAGGGAATGATTATTTTTCCCCTTCCAGTAAAGTACAGCAGAAAAGTTGCCCAAATCTAAACAGTTAACTTATTAAACCTCACAATAATTTCATAATTATCTGTCTATGTATTTCTAATAGTATAACCAAATCAGTAATTTTATATATATATAAAACTATAAAAAAACTACTCTGAAAATTTATTATTCCAAAAATGAAACCTTCTTCTGGTTGTAAATATTAAGATTATACCAGCAAGAATGAGTCTTTCTGTAAAAAACAGGAAATGATTTACCGGTAAATCAGGTCTTACTGACTAGTGATTTAAATTGATTAAATCAAATCCATCCTGCTTTTATCTGTTCTCTTCTCCTTTAATTGGTTTCTATGATGTGCATCCCCCCCTTTGTTGGTGCTTGAGCACATATCCACTTTTTCTAAAGGGGGGCGGGTAGGGGATGAGATCAGGCCTTTCCTTCACAACATGCTATTTTGCCCCTCCGATAAGGGAGCACCTACCTACCATTATCTATTATGATTATGCTGATCAGACTTCAAAACAAAATAAAAAAATTAAAAAATCCTTCCAGTAGCACCTTAGAGACCAACTAAGTTTGTTCTTGGTATGAGCTTTCGTGTGCATGTATCTGAAGAAGTGCGCATGCACACGAAAGCTCATACCAAGAACAAACTCAGTTGGTCTCTAAGGTGCTACTGGAAGGATTTTTTAATTTTTAATTTTGTTTTGACTATGGCAGACCAACACGGCTACCTACCTGTGACTGATCAGACTTGTCAGACATCGCCATATTGTCTTTGATGAACGTTCTTCTCAGTCTGGGGGCTGTAAAGTCCGATCGGCAATGTAATATAGAAACTTATTTGTGTAGGTCTGGATTTCAAGGTATATATTGTACAGTATACGTATCAATTGGTTATCTGTGTATTTTAATGGAGTATCAATGCATATTCTGCACAGCAAGCCATAGAATGCTTTTATTTCCTTTTTGGTTGAAATGGCCAGGATCAAATAAACTTTGATATTGTGAATATGCGCCAAGTTACTCACTGCCTTTGTAGCATGGGACTACGTACTGCTTTAGCGCTGAGAGGTTCTTGCAGCTTTTCCCGTCATCGGAAGTCTTTCTGGGTGGCTTTTCTCAAAAGCCTTTCTTGAAAATTCAAGTATACTCTGGCCACATAACATCAAAAACCAGTGTGATGTCTCTTTAAACAGTCGTGGCTTCCTACAAAGTATTATGGAAGCTGCAGTCCATTAAGAGTGCTGAAATTAGGATATTCCAGTTCCCTTCGCAAAGCTACAGTTCTCTAGGCTGCCGGGGATTTGATTGTTAAAGCACTCTGGGAATTGTAGCTCTCTGGGAGCTCCTTTGGTGGGGTGGTGGATTTTAAGAATAAATTACAGATTTTACCTAATGCAGCATTCCAACTTCAGAGCCATTATATTTGGAATCTTGAGAGAATTCTAAGTGTTGTTCTTTGTGACCATTAGGCATTGTTTTGATATGCGTTACTGGAAGACCAACGGGAGAATATCCCATCTTATGCCATGGGGACTGGTGTATAAATCTTCCCTGAATTCTCTTGCATTTGGTAAACTTGGCTAGAAGTGTCTCCATCTTACAACCCTGTGTCCATATGGCCTCGGTCCAGTATACCTGAAGAAGCGTCTCCACCCCCATCATTCTGCCCGGACACTGAGGTCCAGCGCCAAGGGCCTTCTGGCGGTTCCCTCGCTGCGAGAAGCCAAGTTACAGGGAACCAGGCAGAGGGCCTTCTCGGTAGTGGCACCCACCCTGTGGAACACCCTCCCACCAGATGTCAAAGAGAAAACCAACTACCAGACTTTTAGGAGACATCTGAAAGCAGCCCTGTTTAGGGAAGCTTTTAATGTTTAATAGATTATTGTATTTTAACATTCTATTGGAAGCCGCCCAGAGTGGCTGGGGAAACCCAGCCAGATGGGTGGGGTATAAATAAATAATAAATTATTATTATTATTATTATTATTATTATTATTATTATTATTATTATTATTAAATTATGGAGACTGCTCCTCTTCTTTCAGACTAGGCCTTGGTGAACCTTGTTCCCCTGTAGGAACGGGGAGTCTGGGGTGGCACTGTTGCCATGGCAGCAAGAGTCCCAAGATGCACAGAAGGCTTCATAGCGTAACACGAGGCT
The DNA here is from genome assembly GCF_009819535.1 of Lacerta agilis. Classification (NCBI taxonomy): domain Eukaryota; kingdom Metazoa; phylum Chordata; class Lepidosauria; order Squamata; family Lacertidae; genus Lacerta; species Lacerta agilis. The sequence goes on from NC_046313.1 coordinate 13,874,915, forward strand.
CACAAAGTGACACGACTTAAGTGCCAGCGCAGGTTCAGGTGGGTGAAAGACAGAGGCTTCGCAGCTCTGACAGTAACGAAGCAAGGTCCCTCGCAAGGTGGTAGGGGATGGGAGGAAATCGGGTCGAAATGGAAGTAACGAGGAGGTGACACAGCCATGTCTGCAACAGAGAAATGTCCCTGACAGGCAAAAATAAGGAGTGCTGCTGTAGAGTGCTGAGGTGGAACAGCTGAGTTGTTGTGGCTGAGGCGGTTGTCAGGCTCAGGTGGCCGAGCAGAAGAAGGGAAAGGACACCGTTTACCACACCTTCCGACATTTCTCCGACAAAAATGGGGACATTACATCCTGTTCCATAAGAAGAAGAAGAAGAATTTTATTATTTATCTACCCCAACCATCTGACTGGGTTGCCCCAAACACTCTGGGCGGCTTCCAACACACACACACACACAAAATAATAATAATAATAAAACATCACAGAATTGTAGAGTTGGAAGGGACCCCAAAGGTCATCTAGTTCAACCCCTGCAATGCAGGAAAATCTCAACCAAAGTATCCATGGCAGGTGGCCATCTAATCTCTGCTTAATGACCTCCAAGGAAGGAGGGTCCACCACCTCCCGAGGGAGACCGTTCCACTGTCAAACAGTTTCATTCATTCCTTCATTCATTAAAAAAATTAAAACTTCCCTGTACAGATGTCTTCTATAGATTGTATAGTTCCTTATCCCTTTGGCTCGGGGGGGTCACATAACTCCATACCTGCCAACATTTCTCTGATGAAAATAGGGGTGTCCTACCATTGCCTCCAATCATAGAATCATAGAATCATAGAGTTGGAAGAGACCACAAGGGCCATCCAGTCCAACCCCCTGCCAAGCAGGAAACACCATCAAAGCATTCCTGACAGATGGCTGTCAAGCCTCTGCTTAAAGACCTCCAAAGAAGGAGACTCCACCACACTCCTTGGTAGCAAATTCCACTGCCGAACAGCTCTCACTGTCAGGAAGTTCTTCCTAATGTTTAGGTGGAATCTTCTTTCTTGTAGTTTGAATCCATTGCCCCGTGTCTGCTTCTCTGGAGCAGCAGAAAACAACCTTTCACCCTCCTCTATATGACATCCTTTTATATATTTGAACATGGCTATCATATCACCCCTTAACCTTCTCTTCTCCAGGCTAAACATACCCAGCTCCCTAAGCCGTTCCTCATAAGGCATCGTTTCCAGGCCTTTGACCATTTTGGTTGCCCTCTTCTGGACATGTTCCAGCTTGTCAGTATCCTTCTTGAACTGTGGTGCCTAGAACTGGACACAGTATTCCAGGTGAGGTCTGACCAGAGCAGAATATAGTGGTACTATTACCTCCCTTGATCTAGACGCTATACTCCTATTGATGCAGCCCAGAATTGCAATGGAAATAGGGGGAAGGGGGACATTCCGCGATCAAATCAGGAATCAAATCTGTAAAGTGTCCCTGGAAAATAGGGACACTTGGATGGTCTTGAGTTTACTAGCACACCATGTCGAGGCCTTCAGAGAAACCCCTTGCTTATTATTGTAGCTCAGACTGACAAGATGGTGCAGCTGGACTGTGGATGTATCTGCTGCAGTGACACAGGCGAGCCACTCACTTGCACAGAACTCCCTGCTGGTGGGAGAAATGCCTTGTAAACAGAGAGCTGCAGCTGAGCCACGCAACCTGCCAGCACCATCATGGTGATGGATGGCTCTTAATCTCAGTCGTGATGATGGTGAGAGCTGCTGCTGCTGCTGCTGAAGCATCCTGTATAGCAGCCCTCATGCAGGAGCCAGGAAATGGTGGGCATGGTCTTCATCATCAGTAAATACATTAGACCTTGGCATTGGTTTCTGTGGCCAGAGAAACCACTGGAAGTTGAAGGGCAGGGGACTGTGTTAGCCAAACCAGTCGGGACAAGGTTGACCACAAAGTGTGAATTAGAATTTGGGCAGGGCAAGGTAAAGGTAAAGGACCCCTGGATGGTTAAGTCCAGTCAAAGGCGACTATGGGGTGCAGTGCTCATCTCACATTATGCCAAGAGAGCCGGCGTTTGCCCGCAGAAAGCTTTTCTGGGTCATGTGGCCAGCATGACTAAACCGCTTCTGGCACAACGGGACACCATGACGAGTGCCAGAGCACATGGAAATGCCATTTACCTTCCCGCCGCAGCGGTACCTATTTATCTACTTGCGCTGGTGTGCTTTCAAACTGCTAGGTTGGCAGGAGCTGGGACAGAGCAACAGGAGCTCACCCTGTCGCGGGGATTTGAACCGCCGACCTTCTGATCGGCAAGTCCTCGGCTCTGTGATTTAACCCACAGCGCCACCTGTGTCCCTATTTGGGCAGGGCACTAATAGTCTAATGTAGTATGATAATAATCTAGACTAGGAAAGGCAAAGGAGACGGGGGTTTTGCGTCGCCTAGGAAGTGTTTGAGGCATTCGGGGGAAGCGAGAGTCGTTTGCAGAGCTTGCAGGCAGAGCTGCTCAGCATGGGAGATAAAACCTGCCACCTGGCTCTGTTTGATAATAGCATCAGTCTTGTGAGAGATAGTCAGGTAGGGGTTTGTGGAGGAGGAGAAAGAGCCTGCACAGAGCTTGCTTTGAGCAGGGAATGCTAATAGAAGGAGAACAAACAGCGTTTTGGGTGCAGAAGGGGGGATTACATCCTGGCCTGGTGTGGGGAAGATTCCCGGGGCATCACCCAGCCAAGGATAACGTGAAGACCTCTCTAGAGGCTTAGGGTTTGCTTCTCACCTCTGTTCCCCCTTTCCCCTAACATTGGGACAAGGAACGGTGGGAGAGTAACATCTTCAGGCATCGCCCTCAGTAGTCATAGCCCGGTGCCGTGAAACAAAGGAATGAGAGGCCGTCTTTTTGGTGCTACAGTTTGGAGTGTGTTCGCGCATGCACCGGGACACTCGCACATGTGCACATTTTTTATGGTCTGGAGCAACGAGGTAGTGAAGGCAAGACCGATAACAATCTAAATGTTACTGGAGGGGGTGACAACTCACACAGGGGCATAGACAGGATAGAGCTGCCAGCCAAGAGTCTTAGGCTGCATGCAGTTATTCCATTTTCCCAAGCTGTTAATTTCCATAGTATACTTGACATAAAAGCCACTTCACCCAAAATACAGGAGGACTTAGCGCACATTTAGATCTCATTTCTGTGTTATTTGCAAGCGCCTTTTTTCTGGAAGCAAGTAACACAGAAATGAGCACTGTGCTTGTGCTATACTCTGCTATAAGGGGACACAGGTGGCGCGGTGGTCTAAACCACCGAGCCTCTTCGGCTTGCCGATCGGAAGGTCGGTGGTTCGAATCCCCATGACAGGGTGAGCTCCCGTTTCTCTGTCTCCCAGCTCCTGCCAACCTATTAGTGTATAATACATATATATGAGTCGGGGCCAAAATCCATCTTTGGGCAAGCAAAGAAAAAAGTCCCTTCTTATCAGACATCCTGTTAACATGTATCCTGTGTGGAAGGCACCCAGCTTTCATATCCTGTTTATAACCCCTCACATGATTATGACCATCCTGCGACTATGATGGATGTCTTTCCCCTGCAACTGCAGACACAGCTAAATACATATGCATTCTGCTAATTCAGCTTTAAGGCATGATAAAGGTCACAGCATTATGATTTCTTAAGCCCGGCACGATTATATGGCATAGAAGATTAGTTGCTGATATAAGGTACAAAGGTTTAAAGTGTAATGTACAGGTACAGTAATATGCATTTCTTCCAGGTAGCCTTGCCACAGTAGTTCGAAAGCACACCAGCATAAGTAGATAAATAGGTACCACTGCGGTGGGAAGGTAAACGGCGTTTCCATGTGCTCTGGCTTCCGTCACGGTGTCCCATTGCACCAGAAGCAGTTTAGTCATGCTGGCCACATGACCCAGAAAGCTTGTCCGTGGACAAACGCCAGCTCCCACGGCCTGAAAGTGCGATGAGCGCCGCAACCCCATAGCCGCCTTTGACAGGATTTAACCATCCAGGGATCCTTTACCTTTACCTTTACCTTACTCTGCTATATTTCTGGGAATGGCTTATACCATAGTGTGGAAATGAGCAGTTAGGGAAACGTTGGGGAAACAGAACAAACACACACACCCCACTCCTAACAGCAAGTGCAAGTGAGCACTGCTTTGCGGAAGAAGCTCAGTAACAGCCAGTGGATAAGCTTGCAGCACTGAAGTCTCTAAAGAGAGAGGCTGATGAGACACTGCTGTGGAGAAGTGTTAGCCTTGGCATCTCTAAATAGTCAAGTAGAGCACACTGCGCGAGAGAGTTCATGCAGGCGTTGGCAGGGCACCGCTCCAAACGTGCCCTTGTTGGTGGTATTGTGAACACAGCCTGAGTTTGCAAAGCCTGTTGCACAGTTTCCCCAATTCCTAGCGGTCAATTCCTGCCTTAGGGCATTCGTAAAAACCAGACTTTGGGAAAGGTCGCGTGGACCATGCATGGTGGGTGGGGTAGGAATCCGAAGCTCATGGAGACTCATAGAGCTGGTTTTGAAAGGACTGGCTGCAGGGAGGAGCAAGTAGGTGAGGCAACTCGGGTAAACTGTTGATCCTTTCCAAGGTACAAAACTCCCAAGCCAATGTGGGCATGTGGTTCCATTCACATTTAGAAGCGTTACCAAATACATTGGTCCAGAGAGACATTATTGGGGGACTCTGCAGCTCCTCCCCTGAGAACAGCAAATGTATCTTCACACGCTGAAGTGGGTGGCAAGATTGCCTTCTGCCAGCTTGTAGTGGAGAAGCTTAAATTCGTTCTGGGGTCACCTTTCCCCCTGTTTCAGGAAAGACTGTGTTTTCCTTAGGAAGACCAGCCAATGTGGGACTGGATCCTTGGTTTGGGTGCTTAGCAAAGTGCCACCATCCAGAGATACAACCTTTTGGCAGATTACACCTTGTCAGTTCAAATAAAGACGGCCCAACTATCTGGCCTTTTATTCTATCTATTGTGTATTAGGTGTGGCACCCAATGAACAGGAGACGAGGGGGAATGACATCACACAGAGCCCTCTCTACCAATTGTATTTCTATGGTTGGGGTATCTGCCTATCAGCAATACAGCTCTGTGGTATTAGCCCCTTCTCATGCTAACTAGCAAGAATGTGCATTTGTTAGATTTGGCTGCTAATTCCCCACATTCTTCATTCTGCAGTAAGTGCTTCTGTTGTCGTATTCTGGGATGGCAGCCTGACAGGGAGGAGATAATGCCAACCAGAACCAGTTGTTTGTTTGTTTGTTTGTTTGTTTGTTTGTTTGTTTGTTAAATTTCTATACCTTCCTTACAGGATGGTTTACAATTGTTGTTGTTCAGTCGTTCAGTCGTGTCCGACTCTTCGTGACAACATGGACCAGAGCACGCCAGGCACCCCTATCCTTCACTGCCTCTCGCAGTTTGGCCAAACTCATGCCAGTCGCTTCGAGAACACTGTCCAACCATCTCATCCTCTGTCGTCCCCTTCTCCTTGTGCCCTCCATCTTTCCCAACATCAGGGTCTTTTCCAGGGAGTCTTCTCTTCTCATGAGGTGGCCAAAGTACTGGAGCCTCAACTTCAGGATCTGCCCTTCCAGTGAGCACTCAGGGCTGATTTCTTTAAGGATGGATATGTTTGATCTTTTTGCAGTCCATGGGACTCTCAAGAGTCTCCTCCAGCACCATAATTCAAAAGCATCAATTCTTTGGCGATCAGCCTTCTTTATGGTCCAGCTCTCACTTCCATACATTACTACTGGGGAAACCATAGCTTTAACTAGACGGACCTTTGTCGGCAAGGTGATATCTCTGCTTTTTAAGATGCTGGCTAGGTTTGTCATTGCTTTCCTCCCAAGAAGCAGGCGTCTTTTAATTTCGTGGCTGCTGTCACCATCTGCAGTGATCATGGAGCCCAAGAAAGTAAAATCTCTCACTGCCTCCATTTCTTCCCCTTCTATTTGCCAGGAGGTGATGGGACCAGTGGCCATGATCTTAGTTTTTTTTATGTTGTGCTTCAGATGACATCAAAACATCAACATCAAAAACACAAAAATACATACCATAATAACAAACTAAAACAACAACCCCTCCCCCAATACACAGTTTACAAGGCTGTAGATTGTTTACTTAGCCAAACAGCCAAAGGCTAATTCAACCCACCCACATCGTGCTTTAGTGCATATCAATATCCTTATAAGAGTGCAAACCCTTTGAAAGGTAAGCAATGCCACTTGGTTTCACACATCACACAGTTAACACAGGCAAGGACCCATTTATCAAGGAGCTGTGGCTGCTTCTGGCTCCCTAAAGCCTCCATCTTATCTGCAGGGTGCACATGTTGGCATGTGTGTTACATGACATCTAAAACAACTTAGGACCGCACCTGCAAAAATCTAAAAGTGTGAAATGTCCCACTCCTGTTCAGTAGGGATGCTGCTATTTGGGAGAAAGCTTGCAGAAAATCATAGAATCATAGAGTTGGAAGAGACCACAAGGGCCATCCAGTCCAACCCGCTGCCAAGCAGGAAACACCATCAAAGCATTCCTGACAGATGGCTGTCAAGCCTCCGCTTAAAGACCTCCAAAGAAGGAGACTCCACCACACTCCTTGGCAGCAAATTCCACTGTCGGACAGCTCTTACTGTCAGGAAGTTCTTCCTAATGTTTAGGTGGAATCTTCTTTCTTGTAGTTTGAATCCATTGCCCCGTGTCCGCTTCTCTGGAGCAGCAGAAAACAACCTTTCATCCTCCTCTATATGACATCCTTTGATATATTTGAACATGGCTATCATATCACCCCTTAACCTTCTCTTCTCCAGGCTAAACATACCCATCTCCCTAAGCCGTTCCTCATAAGGCATTGTTTCCAGGCCTTTGACCATTTTGGTTGCCCTCCTCTGGACACGTTCCAGCTTGTCAGTATCCTTCTTGAACTGTGGTGCCCATAACTGGACACAGTATTCCAGGTGAGGTCTGACCAAAATGCCATGTGCAACAGCTGGTTGACTACTCCGCTAGCAGTGCATAATGCCTCACGCACATGGGTAGTCTCTTCACTCAATGCAGGACCCAGCCCCGTGCTTACCGATGGTGCCATGCTCTGGCGCAAGGATGAAAGCATGGCAAAGGAGGCTTGATGCTGTGCTAGAGATTGGAAGATGGCCAAGGCTGCTATTCTAAATGTCTAGGTGAGATGAGATGAGATTATATTAGATAGGAGAAGCAGGAGGGGTGTAGAACAAGCTCTGGTGAGCCCAGCAAGAAAGGAAGCTGCGAATGTTCTGCTGGTCAAACCACTGGCTTGCATCTTGTCTGCAAACAAACCCGGGGAACAATTGCAAATAGCGCTGGTGAAAGGGAAGAAATCCACAGCAATCACATCTCTTCTGTGGGTATTTCAGTTTTTGTAAAATAATGATGATGATGGAGTCAGGTGTTTGGATAAATGTACTGGTATGGAATAATTACACCAGGTCTGGAATTATCAAGTTCCAAACTGTTGGTTATCCTACCTCTGCTACCCAGGCTTGGCTCTTAGGTTGGGGGGGGGGGGTTGTGCCTGACACAGCCCTAGCTGAGTGTCCCCACCCCCCCTCACCATCCTTCCCCATCTGCTTCGTGCATGAATCCCTCCCGAAACCTCTCTGCATTACAAACGGTTTCAATTACAGCAGCGTAAATAGGTTCATGGCAAGAAGGATAATGTAGTTATAGAAACTGTCACATCAAACGCGCCGTGCGAGAAGCAGAATCGGGCTGCGGTACCCAGCACCACCCGAACCCAATCTGCCTCCTTGCCAATGAGATGCTCTTAGGTAAGACAAGAGCCAATCACGGCAGAAATTATACTGGGGGGGGGGGAGGAGGGGAAAGAAGCAGGGGCATCACTGCCTCACCAAATTGTGGTTTCTCACGAGAAAGGGAGCTGAGTGCCAATGTCTAGGACCGGGGGTGGGGGTGGGGGACGACAAGTGGAGGCAGCTCAATAATGCAAGACTTTCTTATGATAGTAGTTGCTGATCAAAGCGAAGCCTGGTACACACCCTTCTGTCACTACATAGCGAATCAATTGTCACATTGTATTTTGAGTTTTGTGCTCTGAAGATTGCAAGAGGCCATGAAGGCTGCTGTGTTGTTTTTGTTCTCCCCCTGTTTCCCCCCCCCCCCCCCCTCCTCCTCCTCCGGTAGGCTCATTTTATTCCAGATCCTAATCTAATTTTCTTTCGGGCACTCAGACCCATTTGCATGTATTTATTTGGCTTAGGAGAGAATAACACCCAACAGAAAGAAGGGGTGGGAGGGAGAGAAAGACTTATTGTTAAACAAAGATAAGTTGTGGTTCATAGAAGTTCTCCAGAATCTCTTGCATCTTTGGCTAAGCAGATCTCAGGAAGCGAGCCTGGAAGGAGAGGTCTGTACCCGAGAACTTGCTGGATTTCTGCCGGCCAGAATAAGCAGTACTGAGGCAGGTGTGAGGTAGAGCCACATGCGAAAAAGGAAGCAGTGTCACTGCGTGGGATCAAGAGGCATCTGGAGAAAAGAGCCAGGGAACCAGGCAGAGGGCCTTCTCGGTAGTGGCACCCACCCTGTGGAACGCCCTCCCACCAGATGTCAAAGAGAAAAACAACTGTACCAGACTTTTAGAAGACATCTGAAGGCAGTCCTGTTTAGGGAAGCTTTTAATGTTTAATAGATTATTGTATTTTAATATTCTGTTGATAAATTATTATTATTATTATTATTATTATTATTATTATTATTATTATTATATAAGAATGAGATGGTTTAAACCCCTTCTGCGAGTGATCTTCCCCCCTTCCTCCTTCTTTTGCAGAAATGGGGTAAATATGTCTACACCATTACTTATCACAGGAACATATATTTTAGAATCTCTCTCTCTCTAGCTAGCTAGATCTTTAGAAACCTTATCAGCTTTGTCTCCTTGCCCCGTCCAGCACCCTTTCTGCAAGTCCTCTTCTGACCCTGTCCGTGAATTCAGATCTGTATTTTATTTTATTTTATTTTATTTTTGCTTGCCTTCAGGAGAGGTGTGGCTTTCTTTCAGCTCCCTTGGCCGGACTACACAGGAGAAATGGGAAACTGAGAGAACAAATTGAGAGGAGTTTGTGTCCTCCCCCCGGCCACCGCCCCCTTGGCCTTTGGCACATCCCCATAGCACAAATACCACTGAATTCTCCTGGAACATATACACAGAGTGACCAAACGCTGCCGATTCGAGGAGCGGTTGGGGAGGGAGATTCCTGCTAATGGGATCCAGATTCCCTTGCTGTTTCATAGCCAGAGTCTCTTCACAGAAGCCTCTTATCCTGCCTCTGCCTGCAGGTGCTCTTTGCTGTCAGCGATGAGGGCCCTTTCCCCCTACCCGTCTCGCTCTAGCCTGCTGGGATGCTGTGCCTTGTGAAACCCCAGGGGCTGCCTTTTCCTTCCTGGTTCACATCCATCACCTCCGGTGTTCTGCTCCCTGTTGTAGCAGAATCCCATCCCTGTGGTTCATGTGCCATCTCCCATCCAGGAACCATAAGGGCTATTCCAGTCCTTGCTTAGTGATAGCTTCTGCTTTTTTACAGAGATTTAAGTGGGTGCTGCTGCTGCTGAGAGACAGGGAAGGAGGGGAGAGTTCTCTGATATATTTCATAGGAATTCAGCAATTCCCAACCCCCCACCCCACCCCACCCCGGTACCCTTACATCCTCAAAGCACACTTCCAGCATGCTGCTTAATCCCACTTTACTAGGAGCTGGGCAACTTCCCAGAAATTCTTTCGCCTCCTAGCATGTAGGCTGACTGCTTCTGTCTTCCCGGAGTCTCTCCAGCATAATGCAGGTGCAGGATGAAGCCTCGGAGGCACTCCTTGCTAATGTCTCTGCAGCAGGTGAGCACCCACCTGGTCGTAGCCGAGAGAGAGGCACAGTGGGTGATGTTTATCAGGCCTGACAGGTGGGCAGGGAAGAAAGGGCAGATTTAATTGTCTTCCTCTGCCTTGGCTGAACTTGCCAGCCTTTTTATGCCGTGTCCATTTGGGCAGCGGTAGCGTCGGAGGCTCTTAATTTAATGGCACAGGGCCCAGAGGCGTAGCAATCCCAGGTGGTGCCCGGTGCGGAATTGTTTTTGTCACACACCCCACGCCGCCGGCAAACCCCGCGAGCAAGCCGTGAAGTGAGGCAGCCTCGCTCCACAGCTTGCTCGCAAACCTGCTCCCCGCTCTTCCTCTCCCCCCCCCCACGCCGCAGCCAGCGTGCTCCGCTTTTGTGAGTGGAGCGCGCTGGCGGTGGGGGGGGGGAGAGGTGCCCAGAGTGTCACCCCCTCCAGGGTGGCACTGGGGCCAGCAAGCACCCATCGTCCCCACCTTGCTACGCCACTGAAAGGGCCAGGTTCATTCTGGCGCTAAAGGAAGACCATGTTGCAGGGGCGTAGCAAAGGGGGGGGCAGGGGGTGGGCCGCCCCGTGTTCCATAATGGAGGGGGTGACAAATTATGAAGGAAATTTGGAGGGGGGGTTTTGAAAAAAAAATTGATTTTATTTTTTTTAAAATGCCTGCTCCGAAGGTCTTATCTTACTATACTGGGGATTATATAGCTATATATGAAATTTCATGCATATCGGTTAATATCTTGACCCTCCTCCACCAAAATAGTTGTTTTCCTATGTCATGAAGGCTGAAATTTCAGTTCAGGGAGCACTTACTGTTCCCAACCCTAACCCTGTGGAAAGCCATCTAATTAGACTTTAATTTGATTTTGAGATGTTTCTAGGAGGTAATTTAATTATTGTTTGATTTTATACCAATGTTATGTATCTGATGTTAGCCACCCTGAGCCTGACTTTGGCCGGGGAGGGTGGGATATACCGGTAAATAAAAGTTTTTTTTTAATTATTACTTGTCATTATTCCTTTGTAAGAAAATATGAAATAATGTAAAACATTTTTTGCGGGGGAGGGGAATCAATGGGGGGGTTGACAAGAAATTTTTCACACCAGGTACCACCTGACCTTCCCATGCCTGGGGGGGGTGACAAAAAAAATTTGCCCCCGGGTACCAATTTACCTTGCTACGCCCCTGCCATGTTGGTTCAGGAGTACGGTCCAGTTAAGAAAGGCTTACCTACATATCCGTTCTAAAATGGCCTTCAAATTTTTTTTGCAAAGCAATAGTATCAAGTATCTATAGTATCTAGGCTGCATCAACAGAAGTACAGTCGTGCCTTGGAAGTCAAACGGAATCCGTTCCGGAAGTCCGTTCAACTTCCAAAACATTCGGAAGCCAAAGTGCAGCTTCTGATTGGCTGCAGGAAGCTCCCGCGGCCAATCGGAAACCGCGGAAGCCCCGTCGGACGTTCGGGTTCCAAAGAACGTTCGCATATGGAACACTCACTTTTGAATTTGCGGCGTTCAGGAGCCAAAACGTCCGAGTACCAAGGCGTTCGGGACCCAAGGTACGACTGTATAGTGTCCAGATAAAGGGAAGGAATAGTACCACTCTATTCCGCCTTGGTCAAACCACACTTAGAAGACTGTGTCTGGTTCTGGGCGTCACAATTTGGGAAGGATATTGACAAGCTGGAACGTGTTCAGAGGAGGGCGACTTTTGCAGTTTGAATAACGAGACTACACGCGAATCACATGCTAGCTGAGCTTTGACACTTCCCGGCGATACTTTTAACACCCCTCCATTGTAAGGACTGTTCATTTATTCTTGCTTTGTGCTTCCTGTTACTCCTCTCTCCCAGTAATCACAGCTACATGTCTACGATGACCACCCCTGCCTCTTATCCTGCCACAGCTCGGCCTACTCGGGAGTCTTTAGTGAGGTACCTTTGATCAAAAGCTCTTGAAAGTCCACGGGCACAATGTTGTCGGGATCAAACCTGGCCCTCTTGTTTACTGACACTGTCAAAGGTTTCTTAGACAAAGATTTACCAGAAGCCATATTGATCCTTCTTCGGCATGTTTTGGCTGGCAACAGGTGGCAGGGGGCTAGCAGCTCACTTACTGCACAAAAGCAGTCTATGCATTGGGCGAGTTCCCGGCACTTGTAACAGCTTTATGTGGTGACAGCAACCTTGTGCAAGGGTTATGTAAGAGGGGAGGATTTGAGTTTTAATTACTGCATTTGCATCCTACCTTTCCTCCAAGGAGCTCATTTACTTTTATTTGTTTCAGATTTTTCTTCCCTTTCAGGGACCTATCAGCACACCCAGAATGAGGTGGGTAAGGCTGAGTGATCCATGCTCTCCAACATTTTTGTGATGAAAATAGTGATGTCCTATTATTATTATTATTATTATTATTATTATTATTATTATTATTATTTCCACCCAAATGGCTGGGTTGCCCCAGCAACTCTGGGCAGCTTCCAATATATATAAAAGCATAACAAGGCATTAAACATTTTTTAAAAATGTACAGAGAAGCCTTCCAATGTCTTCTAAAGGTTCTGTACAAAACAAAATGAAATGAAAAATTCCTTCCAGTAGCACCTTAGAGACCAACTAAGTTTGTTCTTGGTATGAGCTTTCGTCTGCATGCACAGTTCTTCAGATACACTGAGTCACTCATCTCCTTGGCTCAGGGTGGGGGGTCACATAACTCCACATCCTCCAACATTTCTCTGATGTTAATAGGGATGCCCTAAGGGAAATCGGCACATTCAGGGATCAAATCAGAAACCGGGGTGGTTTCTGTAAATCTGGGACTGTCCCTGGAGAACAGGGACATTTGGAGGGTCTGATGGTGAATAGCCGACGTGTTTTCCTTGGAGACCTAGTACCTGAATAGCAGTTTACATAGCGGAGCCTCTTTTGACACCCTAGCTACCCTGTTATACCACACAGACTCTGTTCTCTCTGTGTCTCTGATCAAGCCAGTCCTCATGAATCTGCACGTTGAGACTGCGCACTATAAAGCACAGAACCGTGCCGTTTCCAAGAGCCTAGATTCCCCTTTGCAATTGCTTCCTGCCCATGTTGTTTGCCCGATCTGAGGCAGGGGCTGTTCACCAGAACCTTCGCTGCCTCGAGTTTCTCTTGCACACATCTACTTATTATTCCCCGGCACCAGCAGGATTCCCATTGAACATTGCAGGGAATTTGCTCCTAGGGAGTTTAACAAAGGCCTGGAGCAGTGAGTGATTTTTAGCTCGGGAAGCTGCAGACGACAGATAACATGGTATTAGTGCTGCAGTGCTGGGGCGGCGCAGGTTTGCCACAGTATTGCTCTCCTCCTCGTGGTCCCTAGCATTCCTCATTAAGATCCTTGACTTTGGTTCTGGCTTTTTTGCACCACTTATAAGAAAGCCTGTCTTGGCTCGTGGTCCTCAATTCATTTCAGTGATTGATAGGCATGGAGTGTAGATCTTTATGCCGGAGAACGTGCACTGTGCATCTCTAGCACAGTCTTGTTTTCCTATGTCCAAATCTTGAATTTCAACTTGGCTTTTAATAAAAACAAAACAAAAACAAAACACTAGTCCTCATGATTTTGGAGCAAAATGGAAAGGGTCAAATCACAGTGAGGAGGGAAAGAATTTATTGTGGTCAGAGGCCAGAATTTAGTTTCCTCTATGTGTAGCCCTCTCTGTGCTTTTACATTGCACAACTGCTCTCGGATTAATATACGCATCCCTTTCTTTCCACCTTTCCAGCCTAGCCTCCTCTTTTGCAGATAGCAAATCCAGTTTCTGAAAAAGGCAGTCTGAAGTTTTTGCGCAAATGGGCTTGTTTGATCCGTGCACCCTTTTCTGGTAGCAGAATTGAGGTTGGTGTTTTTCACAGCATAGTGGAGATGGGCGGACATTATTTATATACCGTGTTTATGTAACAACGTTTTGACAGTCTTAATTTTCACAGTTTTATGGGTGGGGAAGAAGCGAGACTAAGAGGTGGAGGCATACGGCTGAGTGAATGGTAGCTTGAGCCCAGAATACAAAACTCCAAGCACTTGACGGTGGTGGCATCCTGGCATTTTTTTACTTCCTTGGCCTGGTCGGCTGCAGCTGCTATGGCTTCTCTGTGGGGTGAATTTGGCAAGGCCCACCTGGTTCTAATGGATCCTTTGCCGGCAGCCTTTGTTAACGCTCTTTCCCACCTCTCCCCCCCCCAAAAAAAACTCCTTACAGAAAGCAGGCATTAGATAGTGGCACCAGCACCACACTGGGCTGCCAGCATTTCCCTTCCTGCTTTTTCCACCAAGGATCAGAAGCCCTTATGCGTCAGGTTTTGCAACTGGGGAACTCAGTGTGCTTGCCACATTGCAAGGTGTAGCACAGGGGTTTCCAAACTAAGGCCTGGGGGGGCCGGATGCTGCCCAATCACCTTCTAAATCCGGCCCGCGGACAGTCCCGGAATCAGCATGTGGGTCATGTGGCCAGCATGACTAAACCGCTTCTGGTGCAACAGAACACCGTGACAGAAACCAGGGCGCACGGAAACACCGTTTCCCTTTCCACCGCAGTGGTACCTATTTATCTACTTGCACTGGTGTGCTTTCGAACTGCTAGGTTGCCAGAAGCTGGGAGAGAGCATTGGGAGCTCACCCCGTCGCAGGGATTTGAACCGCTGACCTTCCGATGGGCAAGCTCAAGAGGCTCAGTGCTTTAGACCACAGCGCCACTCACATCTACATTGTGCACATGTGGTAATCAGTGCATCACAGGTCCCCCCGGTGATTTAGTTCCAAAATCTAATTCAGGAAACAATGGAATGGAGTGGGGGGGGGGGTGTTTTTAAGATTTCACAGGGTGCCAAAATGCATCTCATTGTCCCCAACTCCACAGGAAGCTCAAGGAATAAATAAATGGGCCATTGCTATGTTGTTGTTGGTGGTGGTGGTGTTTTGCTGGAGTCACACAATTCAGGAATCCTGGTTGATGTGCTTGCTGCTGTGACAAAGAGTCGCAGGCATTTCCCCCTCCCCGTCCTTTTTTTTACGTGCGCCACAACACAATAGGAGAGCACAAAGGGAGGCAGGGTGGAAGAGGGCGAGGAGCCTGGGCAAAGCCAAAGGGAGCAACAGAAGAAGAATCTGAAAGATGAATGGGGCTTAAATGGAAGCATTCTGAGTGGAGATAAGGCCGCTCTGATATGAAATAATCTAGAACAATGGGGAAGCGCGCATCTCGTAATGAAGTCCACTTAGTGCATTACTCACTTTAATGGGCCTTTTATTAAAGTCTGTAGCAATGGATGGCAGGCGCTGGGCCGATAAACCGACCGGGGCTAAGCTGTGTAGCGAGCGGAGGTGCTTTGTCTCTCAGATGCAGACCCTGCTAGCATCCTACAAGGAAAAGCCTCCTTTTCACTTCTTTCGGGTCCCAGATCAAAGGGGCCACATGCTGTTGCTTTTGAATTGGGGGGGACAAGGTCTGCTCATGTTGAGCGTTATGCTAAGTATTCTATAGTCAAGGGTCATTGCAGACCCTCCAAGTGTCCCTGTTTTCCAGGGACAGTGCTGGATTTACAGAAGCTGTCCCAGTTTCTGATTTGATGCCGGAATGTCCCGCTTTTTCTTAGGACGTCCCTATTTTCATTGGAGAAATGTTGGATAAAATAAATGTTGAAGAAGTGTGCATGCACACGAAAGCTCATACCAAGAACAAACTTAGTTGGTCTCTAAGGTGCTACCTGCCCTGAGTGCTCACTAGAAGGACAGATCCTGAAGTTGAGGCTCCAGTACTTTGGCCACCTCATGAGAAGAGAAGACTCCCTAGAAAAGACTCTGATGTTGGGAAAGATGGAGGGCACAAGGAGAAGGGGACGACAGAGGATGAGATGGTTGGACAGTGTTCTCGAAGCTACTAACATGAGTTTGGCCAAACTGCGGGAGGCAGTGAAGGGTAGGCGTGCCTGGCGTGCTCTGGTCCATGGGGTCACGAAGAGTCGGACACGACTGAACGACTGAACAACAACAAAAAGGTGCTACTGGAAGGAATTATTTATTTTATTTTGTTTTGACTATGGCAGACCAACATGGCTACCTACCTGTAACTGGACGGTTATGGAGTTATGCAACTCCCGAGCCAAGGAGATAAGTAAGTGTAGAAGCCAGCTGAAAACAACCCTGTATAGGGAAGTTTTTATATTGGTTAATGTTTTGTTGCGGTTTTGTATATGTTGGAAGCTGCCCAGAGTGGTTGGGGCAACCCAGTCAGAAGGGTGGGGGGGAGAGAAGAAGAAGAAGAAGAAGAAGAAGAAGAAGAAGAAGAAGAAGAAGAAGAAGAAGAAGAAGAAGAAGACATCTCTATTGTCATCAGAGAAATGTTGGAGGGTATTCCATTTGAATGAATAAGACAGGTCTGCTTGGTTAATAAAAATAGCTGTTGAGGTAAGCTCACTGTGAAAGTGTACTGACAGCATTTTGTTCAGGTGAATGGACACTTAAGGGTTGGGACCAGTGGGAAGTTAACTTTTATGGATTGCAGTCGAAGCTTCCCGTGACCAATGCTAGCTGGCTGGCTGGCTTCTTTTGACACCAAGAGTTGCGGAGTGGGGAAGATTGAACTTATTTCTGTTTAAATAAGGTGGCGTTTAAATAAGGTGGAGAAGGAACTTCGATTGAATGAAGATACACTACAAACTGCACTTAAATTTTTGTTCAAAGGAAGACAGCAACCCCAAAGCAAGGAGGGAAAGGCAATACTATTGATTGAGTTTGTGTTAAATTTGCTAGTAGGAGTCGATGAATCTGTCGATTTCTGTTTCTCTCGGTTTCTCGTTTCCAGTCTTCAGTTCACCACATTTCTGGATCAGTTTGTGGTGGTTTTGTGCGTGTCTTTTTAAAAGACCTCAAGTTTTTCCCGCAACTGTCTGACAACAGATTGGTAGGCTTCTGCCATCTCTCTCTCTCTGTGTAGCATACTAAAATCAGAAAGGAATTGCTTTCAGCTGCTTTCCATAACATTAGCTGTACTGAATTGTTGTACCATGAGCCAGTCAGTCTCTCTCTCAGTCTAACTTTGCCTAACAGGGGTTGTGGTGAGATTGACTCCAGGTACGGTGCTCTGAGCTCTTTGCAAGGAGCGCAAGATGCAAACACGGTTCAAGACAACAACAGCTTGAATTTCAACGTCTTTTTAAAGCCGCTAAGTTTGCACATCTTAAATGAATAAGAATGTGCAAAATTGAGCAGAGGAAGACATATGCTGCTGTTGTTTGTGGTTTGCTCTTGAAAAATGGGGTGGTCCCAATGGAAAGGCTGGATGTGGGAAAATAGTGTTGTAACAGAAAGGTGCACTGGAGCTTCAGCGTAGCGAGGAGAGCAGGAACCAGAGACCAGGGTTGAATCAACCTTACTGAATCATTGGCAGGTGCAGCCATGCTTTTGGTCCTGACCTTATTAAAATGTTCCAGTCTCAGGGCAGAGCTTTTAGGATTAGCCAGGCATGAAAGGCAGATAGCAACACGGGGTGGGTTTTTTTGGGGGGGGGGGTTGATTTGTGTGTGTGTGTGTGTGTGTGTGTGTGTACAGGGTGGGGTGGGGGAGAGTACAGAGAGGATGAAACAAGGAGGAGAAACAAACTGATCCATACAGTTATGGGTCAGAGAGCTCTGCCTCCGCTGCTGCCCAGCATTCCAAGGGCAACCCCAAATATCACAAGCAGGTCCTTTATTCAGCATGGTCTTCTGTCTTGGCACCAGGCCATACATGCAGCAGGGATAGGAAACCTTAAAACCTGGGGCTCCATGCATCTCTGCCTGGTCCTCTGAACTCTCCCTGGGCCACACCCTTAAATGGGCTTCGTTTACACCCTGAGTGTTCTTCCCTAGCTGGGAATCATGTGGGATGTGATCCATGTGAGGCAGTCAAGTACAGCATTCCTTTGTAATGCTAGAAAAGACATGCGAGGGAATGTTTGGTCCAGCCAGTCGAAAACTTCCTGTTGCTCCTGGCTGGAGCATCCTTCCTTTTGCATGTGATAGAAGGTGGGCGTGACCTAACCTGTCCAGGTAACAAAAGGACGAGTCACGCAGCACACCTCCCTCTTTTTGACTTCTTTCTTCATTGGAACAGCTTTTAGCTAGGACTGCTCTGCTAGTTCTCAGCTAGCAGAAGCACTGGGATTATTCCCCCATATGGGGTAGATCCACATGTACATATTTGTAACTAAGTCTGCCTTCAGGAATC
Source organism: Lacerta agilis (assembly GCF_009819535.1). Taxonomy (NCBI): domain Eukaryota; kingdom Metazoa; phylum Chordata; class Lepidosauria; order Squamata; family Lacertidae; genus Lacerta; species Lacerta agilis. Next base: position 13,893,072 of record NC_046313.1, read on the forward strand.
CAACTGTGAACTGATGTGAGTAAACTTCTTTTATTGGCTTTAAATAAGATTGTCATGTCTTCATTCTTTTAAGAGGGATTAAAGGGAATTTACCAGGAACGTACAATTCAATCTGAGACAGATTGGATTGTATACTAGTGAGTGGCTCACACGAGCCTGCAACCAGCTATCTGCTATGCATGTAAAAGGGGGGATGTAACTCTGCTAAGTAAAGGAACTTGCTAGCGCAAGTTAGGAAGGATATTAATAAATAATATATCCTCTCCTGCCACCCTGAACATTCCCACAAATCATAGAGTTGGAAGGGACCCCAAGGGCCATCTAGTCCAACCCCCTGCAATGCAGGAATCTTAGCATCCATGACAGCTGGCTATCCAACCTTGGCTTAAAAACCTCCAAGGAAGGAGAGTCCACAAGCATTTGAGGGAGACCGTTCCACCATCAAACAGCTATTAGTTGTCAGAAAGTTCTTCCTTTTTTCTTTCTTTCTTTATAAATAATTTTTATTGAATTTTACATACATTCTTTCAAACATCCATTCTTATTCATCTCTTATACATATTTTTGATTTCCCGCAACCTCTTCTCAGGATTTTCAAATTTTCTAATTTCTTGTTGTATTTCCAACTTCACCATTACTTTTAACCACTACAATTAATTATTACCACCCAAAATTATTTCTATAATATTTCCTAAATTTAACCTTACGAAACTTCTTGTAGGCCTATTAGCGTGATTTGTTGTTTACAATTGTCTTTCAAATATTTCTCAAACTTAATCCAATCCTTCGGGAATTCCTGGTCCCGCCGGTTTCGAACTCTTCCTGTCATCTTATTTAGTTCCGCATAGTCCATTAATTTTGTCTGCCGTTCCTCCATTGTCGGTAATCCTTCTTGCTTCCACAAAGTTCTTCCTTTTTTCAAATTATTTTTATTAGTTTTCCAGATTGTTACAAATCAAACCAAATTTCTTTAATACAATTTTTAAAAAAATCAGGTTTCCTGCTCCTGTTGCAAACACATGTCCATCCTTCCCTCTGTAGCAACATCATCTATTCTTTAATATCCATTTCATCCTTCACTTGTTGTCAAACAAGAAAGTCCTTCCTGGTGTTTAGTCGGAATCTCCTTTCTTGTGACTTGAAGTCATTGGTTCGTACTCTCTTAGAAACCCTCTCTTTTCAATTGGGAACCCTGAAAAATCTGGGATTCTCATTCAAGAATGGATTTCAAAGCATGTTCAGTTGTTGTTGTTGTTCAGTCGTTCAGTCGTGTCCGACTCTTCGTGACCCCATGGACCAGAGTACGCCAGGCACGCCTATCCTTCACTGCCTCTCGCAGTTTGGCCAAACTCATGTTAGTAGCTTCGAGAACACTGTCCAACCATCTCATCCTCTGTCGTCCCCTTCTCCTTGTGCCCTCCATCTTTCCCAACATCAGGGTCTTTTCTAGGGATTCTTCTCTTCTCATGAGGTGGCCAAAGTACTGGAGCCTCAACTTCAGGATCTGTCCTTCTAGTGAGTACTCAGGGCTGATTTCTTTGAGAATGGATAGGTTTGATCTTCTTGCAGTCCACGGGACTCTCAAGAGTCTCCTCCAGCACCATAATTCAAAAGCATCAATTCTACGGCGATCAGCCTTCTTTATGGTCCAGCTCTCACTTCCGTACATTACTACTGGGAAAACCATAGCTTTAACTATACGGACTTTTGTCGGCAAGGTGATGTCTTTGCTTTTTAAGATGCTGTCTAGGTTTGTCATTGCTTTTCTCCCAAGAAGCAGGCGTCTTCTGATTTCGTGACTGCTGTCACCATCTGCAGTGATCATGGAACCCAAGAAGGTGAAATCTCTCACTGCCTCCATTTCTTCCCCTTCTATTTGCCAGGAGGTGATGGGACCAGTGGCCATGATCTTAGTTTTTTTGATGTTGAGCTTCAGACCATATTTTGCGCTCTCTTCTTTCACCCTCATTAAAAGGTTCTTCAATTCTTCCTCACTTTCTGCCATCAAGGTAGTATCATCAGCATATCTGAGGTTGTTGATATTTTTTCCGGCAATCTTAATTCCGGTTGGGGATTCATCCAGTCCAGCCTTTCGCATGATGTATTCTGCATATAAGTTAAATAAGCAGGGAGACAATATACAGCCTTGTCGTACTCCTTTCCCAATTTTGAACCAATCAGTTGTTCCATATCCAGTTCTAACTGTAGCTTCTTGTCCCACATAGAGATTTCTCAGGAGGCAAATGAGGTGATCCGGCACTCCCATTTCTTTAAGAACTTGCCATAGTTTGCTGTGGTCGACACAGTCAAATGCTTTTGCATAATCAATGAAGCAGAAGTAGATGTTTTTCTGGAACTCTCTGGCTTTCTCCATAATCCAGCGCATGTTTGCAATTTGGTCTCTGGTTCCTCTGCCCCTGTGCTAAAAAGAAATTCCCCTTCAGGGTAATTACACAAAAGCATGAAGAGTAACCCATCAGGGTTACCCATCGGGAACATCAGGGACAAGACTTGGGTGCATTGCCTCTGCCACTGGTTTTACACCTCCCGTGTTCAGGCGAAAGCCTGAACACAGCTTTGTGGGGAATCATAGGACGGCAGAGTTGGGAGGGACCATGAGGGTCATCTAGTCCAACCCCCAGTGTGGAGCTCAAAACCACGACCCTGAGCTTAAGAGTCTCAGTCTTTACCAACTGAGCTGTCCCAGCTCGCAAAGACTTTTTGTCTGTCCAAAACTTCTCGCCAGTCTGCTTCATTGGGCGATTCTGAGCTCTACTAGTATTTTGAGATAGAGCGAGATCATTTAGTCCACTTTGACTGAAAGGGAGATTCCGACTATCAGTGAAGTTGTATACCGGTTCTTTGTGTATTCCTTCCTAGTTCCATTCGGCCTATAGCAAATAATATGATTATATGAGGTTTCATTGGGTTCAGTGGTTAGATTTTACAGCTTGCATCCTTCATGATATCTAGAGAGAGAGAGAGAGAGACAGACACATCTATAACACCCATGCTGTTATAGTCACAGCCCTGGGCTCTTTCCCACCAGAATACAACAGACCCCCCCCCCAAGTGTCCTTGTTTTCCAGGGACATCCCTGATTTAGAGAAGCCGTCCCGGTTTCTGATTTGATCCTGGAATGTCCCCCTTTTCCTTAGGACATCCCTATTTTCACTGGAGAAATGTTGGAAAGTATGGAATTCATAATTCATATTTGGTGTTAGCCGCCCTGAGCCCAGCCCTGACCGGGGAGGGTGGGGTATAAATAAAAAATTTATTTATTTATTTATTTATTTATTAATTATTATTATTATTATTATTATTATTATTATTATTATTATTATTATTATTATTAAATTATCCAACTCCCGAGCTGTCTGAAGGCAATCCTGTATAGGGAAGTTTTTCCTTTAATGAATAATGTTTTATTATGTTTTAATATATGTTGGAAGCCTCCCAGAGTGGCTGGGACAACCCAGTAAGATGTGTGGGGTATAAATAGTAAAATTGTCAATATGGAACAGGATGTCCCTATTTTCATTGGAGGAATGTTGAAGGGTAATGAATGCAACAGAGTACAGTCTATTATTATCCAGGTTGTCAGAATATTTTTCATGTTCCCTCTGTAAACCCGATGCTTTGGCACATCTTCTCGGCTGCTGCCCCTATCCCCAAGTCCCCTTGCCTTTTTCTCGAACACCTCCACCTCCTGTTTGCCCATCCCAGCTGCACTGCTCGGATTATTAACTCCATTCTCCAAGAGAGAGAGAGATTTGCTCAAGGGATCCCTCTCAGCCTGCCTGGAAAGAGGGTAGCAAATGCAGTGGATTCGCTGCTCTTTTAATCATCCGTCCCTTTGCATTAGAATGAAAAGGCGCTAATCCGCCAGCAAGCACCTAATCTGCAGGATAAAGGGCTGGATAACACTGGGCACTCTCTGCAGCAGTGGCTGGCTCAGGGAGGAGTCACAAGGTGGCAACATCTGATAAAGGGGCACTGGCAGATTAGTGCCTAAACCTGCGGGGAAAGGCAGCGGCAGCAGCTAAGGGGAACAGCATCTGCCCCTGAAAGAGGAATGTCAAGGGTTGCAGGGGCGTTGCGAAGACAGCAGATAAACTCTGTCAACACTGCTGTGTTTCACAGCCGTATCTGCTGTGTTTCATAGCCATATCCAGAACCTGCTCCACATTGGCTTTGTTCCTTTCATGTAACGTTATTACCTAGTTCTGGGGATGCGGGTGGTGCTGTGGTCTAAACCACTGAGCCTCTTGGGCTTGCCCATCAGAAGGTCAGCGGTTCGAATCCCTGCGACAGGGTGAGCTCCCAGTACTCTGTCCCAGCTCCTGCCACCCTAGCAGTTCGAAAGCACACCAGTGCAAGTAGATAAATAGGTACCACTGCGGTGGAAAGGGAAACGGCGTTTCCGTGCGCTCTGGTGTCCGTCACGGTGTCCCGTTGCGCCAGAAGCAGGTTAGTCATGCTGGCCACATGACCTGGAAAGCTGTCTGTAGACAAACATCGGCTCTCTCGGTCTGAAAGCGAGATGAGCGCCGCAACCCCATAGTTGTCTTTGACTGGACTTAACCGCCCAGGGGTCCTTTACCTTTACCTTTTACCTTTATTATCCAGTTCTGTATAGGATCCTCACCCCCCCCCCCTTCCAACACACACCATTTTTAGAACACTGAAAAGTGAATGGGAACAACAACAACAACAACAACAACAACAACAACGCAGTGAATGGGAATAATAGGGACATGTGATGACCATCGATTTTAGGGGGACATTGCAGGTAGCTTGGCCATCTTTGTTCTGGCAAAATACAGATAGGGTGGAATGGAGTGGTTGGGGGCATATTACCCCCCCCCCCCAAATCTGGTGCAGAAGAGACTTCAAAGCAATCCATTACAGCCTCACTGGATGGCCCCTCTGGAATTTGTCACACACACACACACACACACACACACACACATATAAACAGGAATTTGTAAATCTGTCAGTGTTTGGCTACCCACAGCTTAAATACGTGGCCTTTGACACACCCTTTTAAATCCATTTGGAGAGGATCCCTTGGCAGAGAGAGAGGAGAGAGAGAGAGAGAGAGAAGACCTGAAATACAGGACAAAACTGTAGCAATACAAGACGTGATATTTTACATTGAAATATGGGACAATCCTGTATTATACAGGACAGGCGGCGACAGGGACAGAGAGAGGTCTAATTGGGGGGGGGGGGACAGAGCACCCTAGAAATTTCTCCTGCTCAGGATGACCTATGAAACTAGGAAGAGCTCTGCAGAGGCCCATGGAAACCAGGACCCATGGAAACAGATGAGAGCTGAGCGAGGGGGCAGTGCTCTGGAAGAGCTCTTGTTCTTTATCCAGCAGAACTTCTCGATGTTTGTCCCATGTCACGGGTTAATCAACCAGTGGGAAGCAGTGTTTTCCCACCTAAGGCATGAAAATGCTTTGAGGCAGCTCTCCCCTCCCACAGAAAAATGCTTCTTTCCCTCCTGTTAGCGTTAGTCAAAGTATCAGAACACGGCTAAATAACAGCAGTCAAATCAAACACTTAGCTCGTGCAGATGGGCCTTTATTGTGACTGAAAATGTACTTGTGTGTGAAAAATGCAGCGAAATGTAATGGAAAGGAAAAACAGAAGCACACCCTAGGAACAGATCAGAGCAACGTGTTTGGAGAAAGAGAATTTCCATCTAGGCACAATTTCACTATAAGATGTTGTGGGGGGGGGGGGTGGATTATGAAAGGAAACCAGCTATTTAACTCCATTCTTTTTCACTCTATGGGAAGCAAAAGTTGACTAATTAAGGGGCAATTTAGCACTAATTCCCTAGCCAGCAGAACAGGAAGCAGTAGTAGTACAGTAGTAGCAAATGCTACAAGGAGGAAGCTTCTAATTAACACTACAGGTGATCTTTGTTGAAGAGGACTGACTTGTGAGTAAACATTATAAAAGCTTCTCGGCCATTGGATAACTATTGATGGAATATAGCAATATAGTAAGTGTTGTGTAATGGAACATGGGTGGTGCTGTGGTCTAAACCACAGAGCCTAGGGCTTGCCGATCAGAAGGTCGGCGGTTCGAATCCCCACGATGGGGTGAGCTCCCGTTGCTCCGTCCCAGCTCCTGCCCACCTAGCAGTTTGAAAGCACATCAAAGTGCAAGTAGATAAATAGGTACCGCTCCAGCGGGAAGGTAAACGGCGTTTCCATGCACTGCTCTGGTTTGCCAGAAGCGGCTTAGTCCTGCTGGCCACATGACCTGGAAGCTGTACGCCGGCTCCCTTGGCCAATAAAGCGAGATGAGCGCCGCAACCCCAGAGTCGTCTGCGACTGGACCTAACTGTCAGGGGTCCCTTTACCTTTACCTTTTTAAGTGTTGTGTAGAACCTCTTGTTTTAATTCTATTTGCGGGAGATTGGGGGGAACCGTGCCGTAGTGCTGTAGGACCATAGCATGGAAACAACTTGGATTTGTTACACTGCTGTTGAGCAAACTGAATAGCTCAGTTGGTTAGAGGGTGGTGCTGATAATGCCAAGGTTGCAGGTTCGATCCCTGTATGGGGCAACAGCATATTCCTACATTGCAGGTGTTGGACCCGATAATCCTAAAGTCCCTTCCAACTCTATAATTCTAGGATTCTAAGAACCTTGGCAATCATACAGGCCAAAAATTCAGAATTGGTGAAAGACTATTATTATTATTATTATTAATTTCGTTTCTAGACTGCTTTATATCTTTAAGGGGAGAAAACCTCAAAGTGGTTCTCAACACATTAAATTAAAACATCAAATGAAACAATCCACAATGAAACATTACTGAAGAAAGTCAAATATAAAGTATACATTCAAAGCAACGTCACCTGCCATGCAATCCTTTACCTTTTTTTTTTTTAAACTAGAGATGCGAAGGTTGAACGGAGACCTTTTTATGGCAAGCGTGTGTACTGCCAGTGAGCTATGATCCTTCCTTCAGTCTTTTCATCTGAGCTTGCACAGGAGACTGAACTCCTAATAATTAGGTTAAAGCGAGACTCTGTGCTTAAGGTACACAAAGTCCTCCTGGAATAAAGTAATAGATAATCTGGTTACACTTGAAAATGTAAATACCAGTAGTAAGTCATGTCTCGGAAGAGCGGCTTGCGAAACACTTCTCCCTTTCCATCTTCCAGATGAACAGAAATGCCTCCGAGGTCCCGTAGGTCTCTGCCAAAGTGTCGGAGGGTGTGTTGTGCATTATTTCTCAAGGTTAAATCCTCAGTTGTAGGGCCGTAGACAACCAAATCCAACATGTGGCGCTGCTGGTGTGGTGGAAACAGGCAATAGTGTTGGTAACACATCCATCCCCTCTGCCTCTGTTTATTGACCAACCAAGGTGCATATAAACAATACAGATTATGACAATGAAAGATCCCTATCTCAGTGATGGAGCATCTGTTTTGCATCTCTAGCTGATCCTAATGAAAGCTCGGTGTTATTTCATATGCTCTTTGAGCGCAGGTCATATATTTGTTTCGGTTGCCAAACTTTTATTCATTAGGGCAGACAGAGACACGACCCAGCTAGTTCACACACATGTGTGTGGCATCGCACTTGATCATGTGCCGTGGTTTCTAGGATCTGTTGTAGCTTTCCAGCACACTCAGTTCTTGCAAACAGTACCTTCAACTTCAGACTACTCTTCCTTCAACCAGCCCATGGTGATCAATTGCAGGAACAGAGCATAGTCTGCATGCATGGCTTCCTTTCCACATTCGGGGTGGTTGTGTGGGTAATGTCCGGGAGCAAGGCAGGGTGAGGAAGAAGAAGAAGAAGAAGAAGAAGAAGAAGAAGAAGAAGAAGAAGAAGAAGAAGAAGAAGAAGAAGAGTTTGGATTTGATATCCCGCTTTATCACTACCCGAAGAAGTCTCCAAGCGGCTAACATTCTCCTTTCCCTTCCTCCCCCACAACAAACACTCTGTGAGGTGAGTGGGGCTGAGAGACCTCAAAGAAGTGTGACTAGCCCAAGGTCACCCAGCAGCTGCATGTGGAGGAGCGGAGACGCGAACCCGGTTCACCAGATTACGAGTCTACCGCTCTTAACCACTACACCACACTGGCTCTCCAGTGAAGAAGATCGTGTTGTGTGTTCCCTCCTCCACTATTTGTGGCTGCAATCCCCAAATCAGACATTTCAGAAGCTGCCATCTGGTCAGATCCAATTTAGTCCATCCAGCTGCTTAGGGATCTGTGGTGAGATCTAGAATCATAGAATTGTAGAGTTGGGAGGGACCCGAGGGTCATCTAGTCCAACCCCCTGCAATGCGGGAATCTCAACATAGAAATCATAGGCCAGAATCACAGAAATAGCCAGGTTCAGCTCCTGCTGTTGTCATGCATAATTTTCCATGACAGCCTCCCCGACCCAAAATTAAAAATGCCTTTTGTAAATAGTTGGTCATTGTTTCAGGATGTTTATTTGAATTTTTTTAAGTCAAATCTAAAACTATTCAATTTTATTTAATGGTGGCTATTGAGTCTTTTATATGTTTTATGTGTTTAATATGTCTGGATTGCCAATGTTTTGTGGGTGGTTTGTTGTTGTTGTTTTTTCTCTTATGATTTTTATTGTCTAAATTATGCCAATAAAGGCCGAATGAATGAAATAGTTGGCAATAGTATCCACTACGCTTACTGCTCTCTGGCAGCAAATCAGAGACTAAGTGTGTTTCTGGATTACCTGTTCACTGAGCATTCAGATTCTGCTTTGCTTACAAGGAGATTAGACAACGCTGGCTATATAATGAGCAGTCGTTCTGACATGTTTGAGGGGAAGTTAGATGCCGTTGTGTCACGGCAAGTGTTCTCCCATGCCGTCCAATGCATTTTCCTTATCTCTAAAAAGTCTAGTCTATTGGGGAAGCGGTTTTGTTGCACAAGGCCCACCTATGATTGCGCAACCCACATAATTGCCAGTATGTGATTGAATCCCACCTGAAAACAGTGGCAGTCTGGAAGTGCCTAAAGCCAACTTCTGGCCCCTGAGCGCCATTTCCCCCAGGCTCCATCAGAAGTAGTCTGATGCAAATACCGTATTTTTCGCTCCATAAGAGGCACTTTTTTCCTCCTGAAAAGTAAGGGGAAATGTCTGTGCGTCTTATGGAGCTGAACTGCCCAGGGGCCAAAAGCAGATCGTGCTTTTTATTTTACAAAGAGAAAAGGGGGTGTTGAAAGGCTGATCAGCAAGAGATCGGGAGAGAGATAAGAGTCCCGGTTCCCTTTCGGCCCCGCCCCCTTGCCAGGCCTCCTTTGTTGAATGTGCTGCAGAGGGAGGTTGTTTGTTTCCCCAGCGACATGTGACTGGCTGCTTAGATTATCTGTCTGGAAACAGTAGAAACGGCTCCCTTTCCCTAAGATTTTTCAGAAATGTGAGTTGAACCCCATAAAAACGGGGCTTTTCCTCTTTGCTTTTCCCCCTTTCCAAAAGGAACTTTGCTTTTCCCCCTTTGCAAAAAAAGCTGCAAAACTTTTAGCTGATCCTCAAAAAAACCAGGGCTTTTCCCTTTGCAAAAAAAGCTGCAAAACCTTTAGCTGATCCTCAAAAAACAGGGCTTTTCCCTTTGCAAAAAAGCTGCAAAACTTTTAGCTGATCCTCAAAAAACCCAGGGCTTTTCCATTTGCAAAAAAAAAAACCTGCAAAACAGGGCTTTTAGAGGAGGAAAACCAGAAAAATATTTTTTTTCTTGTTTCCTCCTCTAAAAACGAGGTGCGCCCTATGGTCTGATGTGCCCTAATGGAGCGAAAAATAGGTACCGGTAGTCTGTTCCTGTGACCCATAGCGATGCAACCTAGAAAGCTATCTTGCAGCGAATCAGACAGACCACCGGTCCAAAATGGTCTACACTGAGTAGCAGTGGCTCTTTGGGGTTTCAGGTGAGGTTCTCTCCCAGCCCTATCCAGAGATGACGGAACTTTCTGCATGTAACACAAATGCTACACCACTGAGTACAGCAGGTTCGACTCTGAACAGATTGTCGTTTCCATCCAGTTGGTTATTTCTGTGAATCAAAAGAGACTTTGCCAGCATCACAGAGACAATGTGTGTTTCATCACCAGACCCCCTATACACTCCGGCATAAATATTAATACTTTTGTGGCTACTGATGCCGCACTCCACCTCTCTTCACTTTGTTACCTTTCAGCGCTGTTTGTCAAAATTCCGCACAATCCTTATTCATTCACTCTTTGAACATTTGGCATGGGGAAAGGAGCCACGCATCGCTCCACAGAAGATCATCGTGCATGTTATGAGATCTGCTCTTGAGCATACAAAATGAGATAGCAGCATGTATGCAGAAGTGTCTTTGCATGTGTGGATGTATGTATGTTTATGTGTGTGTGTGTGTACATACATGCATGTTATTGGGTGCTTATAATGTGTGAAAGGTATAAGGGTATCTTATAGGGAGAAACTATTGCCTAGCTGGTCACAGGGAGACATTGCCATCTTGTGGAGGCTGGAAGGAGCTCAGAACAAAGACATTTCCTTAAACCGAAATTTGTGCCTGAGTTGCCAGGATGGGGACGTGTCTCTTGAACCCTCTGGTCCCCATTCCCTTGCCTGGTTTGGATCATCACAGGTACCGGATTCATTGCTCTCCCTTCCCCATCAGTCAGATCAGAGTTTGATATTATTCTGGTTTTGATATTGCCGGGGTTATTCTGTCTATTGGATTCTTCTTCTTTGGCTGCTGTAGTTCCCATCTATTGATTTGTAGACCGGTTTTTGTACTTTGATGTTTATGCTTTCATCTATTTTGGCATCTGTCACTTATAGAGATAAAGTGGGGCATAAAATGTTGAAATGGAAATCAAACGCTGCCTTAGCATAGGCATGAAGTGAAATTTCCCACTGCATCACAGAGCACACCTGAAGCCACACTTAAGATCGGCCTGGGGAATGACCCTTATAAGATTTGCCTTTTTGAAGGGAGCCATTTGGAGATAGGCAATTGGACTTACCTGCCCAGACACAGCTGGCTTCTCCACCAGGTTTTAAAGAGGAATATCAGGATGCCAGGCCCTTCTGCACACCACAACAATCGGCCTGTTCTGTAGGGCTTAATTTTTTTTTAACCTCTCCAGAACCAGCCTCAAATCCTATTATCCATGCTGCCACTGAGACCTGGAGCACAGGAAGGAATAGACATAATGCAGAACATTCCTCTGAGCATGTGCAGAACGATTTCCCACCAGCGCCAACAAAACAAGCATACATTGTGTATGCAGTGCCCTTCAGCTCTCTATATTGGACAAACAGGCCAAACCCTACGCCAAAGGATAAATGGACATAATTCTGATATCATAATCACAAGACAGAGAAACCAGTAGGAGAACACTTCAATCTCCCAGGACATTCTATAAAAGATCTCAAAGTAGCTGTCTTAATACAAAGAAATTTCAGAAATAGACTGGAAAGAGAAGTGGCTGAATTGCAACTAATCACCAAACTTAAAACCATGGAGAAACCTGGTCTGAACAAAGACATTGGATTCTTATCTCATTATACATAACAAAGCTATCTTTAGCCATCTCACCCCTTGCCTTTCCCTGCAAGACTAATTGCAGCCGTTAAGAGTCGTCAACAGGTTTTCCACACCCATTCCCACCACCCTTCTGAGTAATACCCCTCCCCACTCCCTCACTATATTTAAGGATCTGGTGACTTCTGTTTCAATGTATCTTAAGAAGTGTGCATGCACACGAAAGCTCATACCAAGAACAAACTCAGTTGGTCTCTAAGGTGCTACTGGAAAGAATTTTCTATTTTGTTAAAAGAAGCACAACAAGAATTTTCTATTTTGTTAAAACAGTTGCTGGAGCACTGGTCAGACTTGTGTCAGGCAGGTTCGAACCCCAGTGTAAGGGATTTTATTTATGTCGCTGCTACTCCTATTTTCCTGAGACTTCCCAAGAGACTCGCAGCATCGGCTGCCTCTGACCCTGTCTGGCGGTGGAGTGGAAGAGGGGGACAACTCTGAGCTGCTGCTACTACGACACTGCCTGCCCTGTCAGATATCCATCACCAGATTGGATTTCTAATGACTCCGGATAGCTGCTTGCTCACACCCAAATCGATAAAGGCTCCTGAGGGGAAGCAGGAGAGATACCAGCTGCTCCTTAGCACAGATTAGAGCCTAGCCAGCTCAGAGCATGCTGGTGGCAAGCCAGAAAATTAATACCTTTCCCGAGTTCAGGCTTCGCAAGGAAAACAGCCCTGGGATTTTCCTGCACCCCCTACCCGCTTGTAGTTGGCTGAGGATGGCGAAGGGACTGGGAGAGCTGTTGCAGGTGCTAAGGATGTTCTCACGTGTGACCCTCTGCTCAGGTTGGTTTTAAACGATGTGAAAAGCCCGTTTGCAGAGAGATGCGTATTCTGTCTCTTCCGAGTTCTCTCTGCGCCAGCCAAGACCGAAAACTGCCAAGACCACCGAGAATAAAGCTGCCAGGGGGCGTACCCAGGATCAAAACTAAGGGGGGGGGGCAAGCCATGGTCGTTCAGGTTGTGACATTTCAGCACGGAAAGGCCAATGAAACCAAAATTTTAGGGAAATTATATATAATTATAGCAGTGCTTTATTACGGTAGTTATTACAATTATTTGCTTGAATTTTTTTTAAATTTTTATTCTAGTTACATGTCTTATACCAGGGGTGGCCAACTCCCAAGAGACTGTGATCTCTACTTTCAGCAGTGATCTACCCCCGTTTTGGGGGGTTCAGCTCAAAGTTGTTGACCTTTTTTGCGGATGAGGAGTGCCCCGTTTTTTAGGGGTTGGGTTCAGTTCGTTTTTAGATTACTGACCCTCCCCCAAACAGAAAGCCCCCAAATGGCTGAAAAACTCAGTTTCCTAGGATCCTCAGCCATCGCAACTCACCATGCAAGGGAACTGTTTCCAAAGCTCCTTTGCAACGATCAGCCGGCGCAACACACACACACACACACACACGCAGTGGCCGGCTGCCGGTCGGCAGAGCTCAATTGTTATTTAGATTTTGGGAGGGGGAGAAAGACCAGTAGTTGAGCTTTTTAGGAGAGCTTTTTTTTCCTTTTAGGCTGCCGATAACCATTTAATTATTATTATTATTTGCTTCTAGGGGTGGGCAGGTGCCCCCTTCTGCCCCCCCCCTTGGGTACGCCCATGAAAGCTGCCCTGGTTATTTATTTCTCACGCTGGCTATAGGCTTCCCATGTAGCAGTGAGGAGACAGAGAGTTCCCCCCCCCCGGGGGGGGGAGGCAGCTCACACAATTCAAACTGTCCTGCCATGGGGGTCCGGTGATAAGAGCAGAGCAGTGGTCTGAGAACCGGGAATGACAAGACCTGCGTTTTCTACAGATGAATGTGCCACTTTCATTGCTCTCAGTTGTGTGCTAATCCTTTTTCAGCCCATATCGGGGCTGACACGTTGTTTTTTTTCCCCCACCTGACCAGGCCACTATGTCTTTAGAGCTGTGCAGCAGCCAGAAGTCCAACAGATGAAGTGTTTTCTTTACCTGTTGGATTTCTTCCTGTATCTGTTCGAAAGGTCAGGCTCTCTGGTAGAAAGGCAGGTGGCGACCAAAGGATTCCCCTACCTTTCCCACCCCTCCCTCAGAAAGCAGGCATAGTGATTGGCACCCGCGGCAGCCTGCAGCTCTGAGCAGGTCTGTAATGTGCTGACTCGAGCATTCCGTTGCAAATTTTGGCTGGTTCTGCAGCTGAGTTGAACACACTGGCTCAATCTGTGTCTCTATATTTAGCATTTCCCACATTCCTCCGAGCCCAAAAATAATAATGCTGTCGTACCTGAATGAGGGCAAAAATAGCCCATAATAAGGCGGTAGCTGGAGCGAGCTTGGGAACCCAAATTGAATTCTTGAGTCCTTTTCCGAGCACCAAAACACTTTGCGTTACTCACTGTGATTCACTATGTTGTACGTCTGAATGAGCTTTGCCAGCCTAGCAGAACAGCAAATGTAAATGGAGCTGCTGCTCAGGATGACTAAGTCCTCAACATACACAGCTAAGAAATGGGCACAACAGATCTGCTTGTGGTTGTAGTGGTGAGCACCCCTAAGGGAAGAAGGCTCAGAGCCAGGGGATGGGTGGTGGGACGACGATGACTTGTCCGAGGGGGGAGACCAGGAGGTGTCAGAAACTGAAGAAGCAACGGGGTTTAGTGAGCAGGAAGAGGCTGTGACAGGGAGCAGTCCAGAATCGGGGCAGAAGTAGAAGCTGGATGAGAGGGGGGTCAGAGATGAGGCAGGCTGCCGAAGAAGCCAGGGGGGTCTCTCCCTCCTGCTGCAACCAGCTCCCCTCCCGGGTGGTCACCCAGAACCCACAGAGGTATGAAGATAGCGGTGCAGAGACAGGCAAGATGAAGGAGCCTCAGATTGCTTGGGAGAGGAGGAGACTTAGGGAGCTGTGGGAAGACAGGGACCTTCAGTCCTCACAGAGAGCCAGTGTGGTGTAGTGGTTAAGAGCAGTAGACTCATAATCTGGGGAACCGGGTTCGCATCTCCGCTCCTCCACATGCAGCTGCTGGGTGACCTTGGGCTAGTCACACTTCTTTGAAGTCTCTCAGCCTCACTCACCTCACAGAGTGTTGTGGGGGAGGAAGGGAAAGGAGAATGTTAGCCGCTTTGAGACTCCTTCAGGTAGTGATAAAGCAGGATATCAAATCCAAACTCCTCCTCCTCCTCCTCCTCCTCCTCCTCCTCCTCCTCCTCCTCCTCTTCTTCTTCTTCTTCTTCACAGCTGCCTCAGTGGGGCAAGACCTACCAGGAAGAGTCTCTGTGCTCCCTAAGTCTGAGCCTTTTTGTTTCTTTGAATAAAGAGCTAACTTCATTGACACCTAGTGAGTTATTGCTGAGCTGTTCCTGACTCCCGCCTTGGCAGTGGGCCACGAATGTGAAACCTGTGGCCCTGCAGATGTTTTTGGACTCTAGTTCCCATTAACCTCAGCCAGCATGGCCAACAGGCAGGGTTGGTGGAAGTTGGGAGTCCAACAACACCTGGAGGGCCAAAGGTTCCTCATCCCTGATGGAGGTCTCTTTTAGGGACACCACTTAGTGCAGGTGGGTGGCAACCTCTGGCACTCCATATGTTGTTGCATGTATTGCAGAAAGTGTCGGGTTCAATCACTGGTATCTCCAGTGCAGTGCTAGGAACGTCCCTTGCCTAAGTCCCTGGACAGCCAATGCTTGTCAGTATAGATAGACAAGGTGTGGAGAACATTTGGCCCTCCATCTGTAGCTGAACTACAACTCCCATCACCCCCTGCAAACACAGCAAATGGCCAGGAAGGGTGGGAGTTGTGGTTCAGCACCATCTGAAGGAAGTTCCCATACCCGAAAGAGCGTCTCCACCCCGATTGTTCAGCCTGAACACTGAGGTCCAGCTCCGAGGGCCTTCTGGCGGTTACCTCACTGCGAGAAGTGAGGTTACAGGAAACCAGGCAGAGGGCCTTCTCAGAAGTGGCGCCCGCCCTGTGGAAAACCCTCCTATCAGATGTTAAGGAAATAAACACCTGTCTGACTTTTAGAAGACATCTGAAGAAAGCCCTGTTTAGAGAAGTTTTAAATGTTTGATGTTTAATGCTTTTTATTTTTATTTGGGAGCCACCCAGAGTGGCTGGGGAAACCCAGCCAGATAGGTAGGGTATAAATTATTATTATTATTATTATTATTATTACTATTATTATTACCTTGGAGGCTGCATTTGAGCTGTCCCAAGGGGCATTATGTGCTGTGCTTTATTTGCAAGTTTAGCACCGGAGCAACATTACCGCTGTGAAATGCACTGTTGATCAGTGGTCCTTCTTTATTAAATTACCTTTAGAGGATCTTGGAGCAGAACACAACTGCATGCATATTTCTGAGCAGAAGTGGTTAGGCAGAGTGCTCTTTTTCAGAGTGCCTCTTTGCTCTATGAAGAGCAACGCCAAACGTGCACGGATATTATTCACAGCCTGGCGGGAGAGCAGAGGGGGAGCAGCACTCTCTTAAACAGTGTCTCTTCAGTGATTGTACAAACGGCGCTGGAGTGCTTTGCAGCTGAAGTTAACACATCTGTAAATTACTGATGTTTGGAAGGAGCCAGTGTAAATGCATCCAGTTAGTCAAGGAAGGAACAATAATCCACTAACCTCCTTCCATCACCTGAAAGGCCAGCATTGCCTAGGAGATAGGCAGGGTCTAGACTGAGCACTGTCTGGGGGGTCTATCAGTCAGAGCTTGCGCCATGAACTAGACCAAGAAGTTAACAGGAAACCAGTGCAGCCTGCAAAGGACTGGCTGTTATTGTCTTCCAGCCATACTCAGGAAGCAGGCAGCCAAAACTGGTGCTTCCCAACCATTTTTAGATGATCACAGAATTACAGAGTTGGGAGGGACCACAAGGGTCATCTAGTCCAACCCCCTTCAATGCAGGAATCTTTTGCCCAGTGTGGGGCTCAAGCCCACAACCCCGAGATTAGGAGTCTCATTCTCTACCGACTGAGCTAACAGGGGTTATTCACTTTTAACAACTTACCCATAAATGGTAAATTTTAATACTTGATGATGATGATGATTTGCATGCCACCCTTCATCCATAGATCTCAGGGCCGTTCACAGCATAAAAACACATAATGCCTAATAAATACACAATAAAAACAAAGGGGAAGGGCGGCTGGAGTCTGACTTAGGAGAGGGGGGCAGTGATTTGTGGGGGCCTGTACCGGCCAGGAAGCAAGAGTTGGAGGCAGGTGGGGCACAGGGTGGGTCGGAAGAAGAGGAGAAAGAGGCAGGTCAAGCAAATGAGGGGCTGGGGGCTTCCCCACCTTCTCCTGCACCTCTTGTCTCCCAGAACCAGGAGGGGATTGAAGATCTGGCTGTGTGCACGCAGCCCGTCAGGGGAAGGAACCTAAATTGGCGGAGGAGGAGAGGCCTCCTGTTGCTACAACTGCTCCATAGATCACAGACCTGGGAATAGCAGCCTACTAGGCTCTAGGGACGCGGGTGGCGCTGTGGGTTAAACCACAGAGCCTAGGGCTTGCCTATCAGAAGGTCGGCGGTTCGAATCCCCATGACGGGGCGAGCTCCCGTTGCTTGGTCCCTGCTCCTGCCAACCTAGCAGTTCGAAAGCACGTCAAAGTGCAAGTAGATAAATAGGTACAACTCAAGGCGGGAAGGTAAACGGCGTTTCTGTGCGCTGCTCTGGTTTGCCAGAAGCGGCTTAGTCATGCTGGCCACATGACCCGGAAGCTGTACGCTGGCTCCCTTGGCCAATAAAGTGAGATGAGCGCCGCAACCCCAGAGTCGTCCGCGACTGGACCTAATGGTCAGGGGTCCCTTTACCTTTACCTAGACTCTAGACTGGTGTGCGTGGGTACCTTAAAGAGCGAGGGGTAGAGCATATTCATGCTGTGCAGTGTGAGTACCTTTGGGGATCACCATCCTCACTTCAAATAAGGTGAGCAGGAAGAGCTCCAAATACTTCTCTAGTTTGGACTAAAATCAAAGCCCAAGGAGGATGGATGCTTATCCACATCCCTGACCATCCCCTCCCATTACCCGCTTCTGTTTAATCCCTGCTTCGTGGCTGGTCTAATGATGATGGTGTCAGCACCGCCCTGGTCCTTGTTACTGCATTTGCTAGGGAACACCAAGGCCTTTTGTCTTGGTGTGCTGCGGTGCAGTGCGCCTTGCACTGGGATGAGGGGAGGCAGGAGAGAGGGGAGAAACCTCCCCTCCTCCCCTCTCCCTGCATCCACAGCACACACACCCCCCCCCCTTCTGCTGATGCCAGTCTGGCTGATGAGTGACGTTTGAAAAGAAGGGGAGGTGAAGATGGGAGTTTTTTACAAAGGGATTTGAGGCTTTATAGGACATAGAATCATAGAATTGTAGAGTTGGAAGGGACTCCAGTGGTCATCTAGTCCAACCCCCTGCAATGCAATGGGTTGTTGTTGTTCAGTCGTTCAGTCGTGTCCGACTCTTTGTGACCCCATGGACCAGAGCACGCCAGGCACGCCTATCCATCACTGCCTCCTGCAGTTTGGCTGAACTCATGTTAGTAGCTTCGAGAACACTGTCCAACCATCTCATCCTCTGTCGTCCCCTTCTCCTTGTGCCCTCCATCTTTCCCAACATCAGGGTCTTTTCCAGGGAGTCTTCTCTTCTCATGAGGTGGCCAAAGTACTGGAGCCTCAACTTCAGGATCTGTCCTTCTAGTGAGCACTCAGGGCCGATTTCCTTGAGAATGGATAGGTTTGATCTTCCTGCAGTCCATGGGACTCTCAAGAGTCTCCTCCAGCACCATAATTCAAAAGCATCAATTCTTCGGCGATCAGCCTTCTTGATGGTCCAGCTCTCACTTCCGTACATTACTACCGTACTGGGAAAACCATAGCTTTAACTATATGGACCTTTGTCGGCAAGGTGATGTCTTTGCTTTTTAAGATGCTGTCTAGTTTTGTCATTGCTTTTCTCCCAAGAAGCAGGGTGGAAAGGTTCAAATTTGGACCACTTCAGAAATGAGACAAGCTATTATTATTATTATTATTATTATTATTATTATTATTATTATTAAGCTCTGCTCTGCTTTGCTTGTCTCCAAGCCAATCTGCTGCAAACGATGAGGAACTCACCCAGAGCATTTTACATTCATTGTTAGATTTGACAATAATGCTGCCCGGTTGTCATCATACCATCCTTACTGCTCTCTCGCTCTCTCGCTCTCTCTCACTCTCTCATACACACAAACACACACAACCGCACAAAAGATTTGCCAGTGGTGGCAGTGGAATATTTTTGTTTGTATAAGGTCCAACAGAAGATCTGAACCTTTACTGAGCAAATGACAGGACTTGTCCCTGAGGAGCTTCCAGTCCAAATTTTTATTGGGGGGGGCAGTGGGGTGGGGGGGGAGAGAGACAGAAAGGCCAGGCCCAGTATTTAGAAGATGGCTTTGGCTTGCTTTCCAGTGCCCTTTGCCCTGCTGAGCCCAGCACCAATTAGCTGCGAAAGGTGTCGCAAAGAGCTGCCAGCCTCTAGCTGGCCCCCCTGACCTGACTCATTAACACAAATAGATGCTAATTGCCAAATACCTCTGGCAGCAAGGCCAGGCCAGGCTTCGCAGGGTCACCTTAGCACAGTTCCCACAGGAAGGACAGCTCCGGTGTCAACACCACTGCTAGCTGGAGTAATCGGAGCTACAGTCTCAGAGGCAGTTCTGTGCGGGGATGTCAGAGAGAGAGAGAGAGAGAGAGGTTGTGGTGCTAGGTCACTTTTAGATGCCAGATTTAATTGTCTTATGGGGCAGGGAGGCTGCTTAGATCATGATGTGCATTAGGAAGAACCTAGAAAGCGACTGCATAGGCAGTGTTGCCTACCGAGCGGAGTCTGCGAGGGGCTGTGCACAAGGGGATTAGGCCACATACCTGTGAAAGTAAAATGGTCACTCCTCTCCCTGGGCTCTCCAATTGACTCATGGGAAGGGGGTGGCTGGCTGCCTTGCAACCTGGTAGGGCGGAAGGAGGGAGAATGGCCGGACTGTAGGGAATGGGTGGCAAGGAAGAACACCGCGTTGGCTAGCTTGCTCTGCTTCCTTGAGCTTGCCGCGACACCCTGGCCTGCTGCTCTTGCCAAGCCCGACCTAAGAGTCGTTCTCATACCTGCTCCCCGTCTGTTCACTTTTATCATGCTTACTCGGAAGTGTGACCCAATTGTTTTGATTTGGGCTTTCTTGCACCCACAACCACATGTACAAAAGCATTCAGAGGGCACATGACGGGCAGCTGTCACCAAGGGCTCAACTTTCTGTGGTTAACTGGTCACATAGCCGTCCTTCACTGTGACCCAGTTTCCCCATTCCCAGGTAGATGCTCCTCCAGGCAGCTGGGAACAGACAGGTAGGTTCTCTCTCTGCCTGTCTGCCTGCCTATCTACACCCCCCCCCATGTAGGCTGTGTGGTGGCCCCCTCTCCTGGCTCACTCTCCTAGCCCCCTACCTCTGCCACACACCCTTCGGGAGCCCTGCCATTTCCCAAGTTATGCACCTTTACCCATTGATTTGTCCTTGCATGACATAGCTGTCGGCAGTGTTGTTCAAGATTTGCATGGGGTTCCTTTTGAGGATAGCCTTGCATGGTTGCAGGAGAGTTGCATGCTCAGACAGCAGCCATTTGCCTTCGATAGGTGTAGCCAACTGGGTGCTCTCCAGGTATCCCATCAGCGCCAGCCAGCATGGCCAACGATGACGAGAGGGGTAGACCAACAACATCAGGAGAGGACCACTGAGAGGAACAGAGCCTTGCGCCACCAAAGTCTGGTCACAGGCCTCTGTTGATCCTGGGGGCGGGGGGGGGGCAGCCTCCAGGCCATGCCCAGGTGGCAACATTTTGTCTCCCACAACAGCCGGCGGCCCTCTCTATCAAAAGGGACAGCTGCGCACCCAAGGAGGAGAGGCTGAGGACTGACCGGTTTGAGCAGGGGTCAGCAATTTTTTTCAGCCATGGGCCGGTCCACTGTCCCTCAGACCTTGTGGGGGGCCAGACTATACTTTGGGGAAAAAATAATGAACGAATTCCTATGGCCCACAAATAACCCAGAGATGCATTTTAAATAAAAGCACACGTTCTACTCATGTAAAAACACCAGGCAGGCCCCACAAATAACCCAGAGATGCATTTTTAATAAAAGGACACATTCTAATCATGTAAAAACAGGCTGATTCCCGGACCGTCTGCGGGCCGCATTTAGAAGGCGATTGGGCCACATCTGGCCCACGGGCCTTATGTTGGAGACCCCTGGCTTTGAGCAACAGGAAGAGAGGTTTGCCTTGCGCACTCGGGGACAAATGCATGTACACGCTAACTGGGAGAGAGCAGCATCAGAGCAACAACTGTTAGCCGAGAGAGGGTACAAAATCCATCTCCGCTCTCGTAAGCCTGCCTCTTCAGCCCAGACGCGGAGTGCTGGAAGCAAGCAGTAATTCTCCGCGGCGGCGGCTGCGTGAGCCAAGCCATGTGTCAGGCTGCTTTGCCTTCCTGTGATGGAGTGTTCTCATTACAGCAGTGCCCTCCCCGGCCTCTAAAGACTCTTCCCCCCCCCCCAACTTCAATTACTTAAAGGTACTCCCGTTCCAGACATTGGTTCCCTCCGCCTCCTGGAGCACATTTGGTTTAATGCAATGCTCACTACCAAATACACCATTAAGGTGGCCCCGAGGTGCTCACCTTAATGCGTCAGTTGGGGCCTGCGGTACTGGAAGCAGCGGGCGCCGGGGCTGGAACTGGAACAAAAGCATTCTCGGGAGCTGCTGAACGCAGGCTTTCTTATTTCTCTCTTGTTCTAAGAATGGAAAGCGGGCAAAGGCAGAGAGATTCCAACACTGGAGCGAGAAGAGAGAGAATTCAGCCCCGTCTCCCAGCTGCTAGTTGGCGGCAGGTAGCAGGGGAGGTGAGCGGAGAGGCAGGAGCTCAATTCTCTTCCAAGGCACATATCGTCCTCATACCAAGCGAAATTCACATTGATAAAAGGAGACAGATTCCCCCCAAGATAATCCCTTAGGCAGAGTCAGCGTTTCTTCTCCGTAAGTCTAGGCAGCTGTCCAAGAAGGAGCATTGCCTACACCAGAACGGGGTGGGGGGCATCTTTCAGACCAGCGTTCTGGATTCCTCATTTGAGGGTGCATGCTGGCGATGGGCAGGGCAGAAAATGGGCGGGGACAGAAGCAAAAGTGGCAGGGGCAATGGATGCCACACTTACCATTGTACAGTCGGTTACATTTCAACCGTGCAAAAGCCAGAGGTTTCTTCCCACACAGGTACAGCTGGTTAAAAAGAAAATAACCACACCCCAATGACTGTTAAGAGAACAATCTTGTTGCTGGATTTTCAGGTGGTTTGTAGAGATAACCCACTGGTTATCAACTTTTTTTGAGTCCATGGCTCCCTTGACCAACCATGTTCTTTCTGTTGCTCCTTTGTGAGAGCCACTGGGGTTCCGTTAGAGGATGTGCGTAAGTGAGAGTTCTCCGGTTCCAGTCCCGCCGTGCTCCATTCTGCCCTGCTGGCTCCCCAGAATGTTTCTGGGAGAGGGGAGAGAGATGATGCAGGAAGATAAGGGGTGCAGGGTAATGAAAGGACTCCCCTAAATGTTCCTCAAGTCTCCCTAGGGTGACCCAGTGCACTGATTCTTCTTATTCTTCTTATTCTTCGTATTAATTATTATTATTATTATTTATACCCTGCCCATCTGGTTGGGTTTCCCCAGCCACTCTGGGCTGCTCCCAACAGAATATTAAAAACATGATAAAACATCAAACATTAAAAACCTCCCTAAACAGGGCTGCCTTCAGATGTCTTCTAAAAGTAAGATAGTTGTTTATTTCCTTGACATCTGATGGGAGGGTGAGCGCCACTACTGAGAAGGTCCTCCGCCTGGTTCCCTGTAGCTTCACTTCTCGCAGGGAGGGAACCGCCAGAAGGCCCTCGGCGCTGGACCTCAGTGTCCTGGCTGGACAATGGGGATGGTGGAGACGCTCCTCCAGGTATACTGGGCCGAGGCCGTTTAGGGCTTTCAAGGTCAGCACCAACACTTTGAATTGTGCTCGGAAACGTACTGGGAGCCAATGTAGGTGTTTCAGAACCGGTGTTATATGGTCTCGGCATCCATATACAGTAGCACCTCAGCGGTAATGTAAACTTTGGGTTGCGAAAGTGGCAAACCCGGAAGTGTTTCGCCGCATGCGCAGAAGCAGTCTACCACTCCGGTTGCGAAAACCTCGGGATCCAGCCGGACCTCCAGAAGGGATCTCGTTCACAACCGGTGGTTCCACTGTAATTGACAACCAATGAGATAACCCGTTCATTAGATTAGCAAGGAGGTTTTCGGTAACGTTTCAAATTCATGTTGGTGCTTTGACTCGGCTATTGTTATTGTTGCTGGGGGGGTTTCGTGAGCTTTTTATCTGTCGTAGCCCACCTTGTGCCATGTGGGAAAGCAATGTAGATTGAAATGTGTTGATAAGATAAGCATGTTAGCATCAGGCCTTCTCAAGCAGCAGCATCCCCTCTGCCTCGTCTGGATGTGCCACCCAGAGGATGCAGCAACTTAGCTGGACTTGAGCTCTCGCATAAAAAAATTACAAACCACCACTACCAGCGTCAACCTTCCCCGACCTCCTGATGTTTGGGACTACAACTGCCATCAGCCCCAGTGAGTCTGGAGGGCACTGAGTTGGGGAAGACCGGGATCTTTGGAGCTTATCAAAGCTGCAGAAGCCAGATTTATCCTTGTGCCACAACCTCAGCTGAAGAAGAAGAGTTTGGATTTGATATCCCGCTTTCCACTACCCAAAGGAGTCTCAAAGCGGCTAACATTCTCCTTTCCCTTCCTCCCCCACAACAAACACTCTGCGAGGTGAGTGGGGCTGAGAGACTTCAGAGAAGTGTGACTAGCCCAAGGTCACCCAGCAACTGCATGTGGAGGAGCGGAGATGCGAACCCGGTTCCCCAGATTATGAGTCTACCGCTCTTAACCACTACACCACACTGGCTCTCTGAAAAATTTGGAGGGAGAGTTTCCCCATTCAGGTGGCAAAGTCATAGATTCACAGAGTTGTAAGGGACCCTAAGCGCCATCTAGTCCAACCCCCTGCAATGCAGGAATATGCAGCTGTCCTATACGGGGATCGAACTTGCAACCTTGGCATTATCATCACTGTGCTCTAACTGACTGATCTATTGAGGTCACATGGCTCTCTGCCTCCTTTGCTAGCCCTAGCATCACCACATTTTTGCTCCTGCTGCCTGAGATTCTGTGGGAGTGGGATCTCAGCTGTCAGCTTTCTCCTCAGCCTTTTCACTTCTATCAGCAGCTTGATCTGCATCCGCTTTTATGTCAGAAAAGGACCACCTGTACATTGTGCTGCTGCTAAAGGCAGAAGAACAAGCCAGGCTATTTTTCTCCTGGTCAGTTGGCAACCCTAACCAAGGTGCTGATAACTAGCATTCTTCCTATCTCCTTTCCTTCATACCCTACTTGGTTTCCCGTGCCCTTTGTAACCTTCCTGAGCCTTAAAAATAGATTCTCAGATTCACTCCTTCATTCAAAGAAGAGTGGCTCTTGCTGCAGGAGGACTGAACTTTCTATCACATACCTTTTTCAAACAGGTATACGTCTCAAGGTCTGAGCATCCCAAGGTCTGAGCATCCCATCTGACTGCAAGACATGGAAGGTGATTGATCTATTGTGTTTATTCAAGAAATCTTTAATATGTCCTATTGAAACTGGTGAGGGCAGGGACCCAAACTCTTCCTTCTTCTGGAAGTGGCTTTTATCACAGAGACAATTCCTCATTGCCGTAGAAGGGGCCCAAGGGTCATCTAGTCCAACCCCCTGCAATGCCTTTGGGCATCCTTGTCTATCTGGGCCTGGAGAATAACAGATGTCTTGCAGATACTTTTTCTGATACATGTATGATATTCGAAGGAGGTTCACCTGGTTCCTTTGTTCCATATCTTTAGGCACCAGGCAAAAACATTACTCTTCTCCTAGGTCTTTGGCTAATGAAACGTTCTATGGCATTTCAAACTGTGGGGGACGGGCATTTTTTTTGTTATTATGGTATATTCATAGAATCGTAGAGTTGGAGGGGTCGCTGAGGATCATCTAGTCCAACCCTCTGCAATGCAGGAATATGCTGCTTTCCCATACACAAGGATCGAACCTGCAACCTTGACATTATCAGCACCACGCTCAAACCAACTGAGCCATCCAGGCACAAAATATTTCTGTCTGTTGATATTGCAAACTGCCCTGTGGTCTTTGGATGAAGGGTGATATGGAAATTTAAATTATAATTACAGTCGTACCTTGGAAGTTGAACAGAATCTCTTCTGGAAGTCCGTTCGACTTCCGAAATGTTCAGAAACCAAAGCGCGGCTTCTGGTTGGCTGCAGAAAGGTCCTGCAGCCAATCAGAAGCCGCAGATGCCCCGTTCAGCTTCCCAAAATAGTTTGCAAACCGGAACAGTCACTTCCGGGTTTGCGGCGTTAAGGAGCCAAAACGTTTGACTTGCAAGGCATTCGGGATCCAAGGTACGACTGTATAAATAACCTTACTCTGAAACACTTTAATCTAGACTTCGCATATCCATAGCATTTGCTTTTTTCAGGTCAAAGAAAATGGGCAGGGCAGCCCATCATAGCTCATGGCATGGTCCAAGGGTGGGTCATCATGGATCAAACCTACCAACTGAAGACCAGTGCTCAAAACCACCAGGCATGCCCTGGCTAACAGACAATGCGTTCATTCACGTATTGCAGGGACAAGATGGACTCCAGCACACATCAACCCTCACCAGCATTGCCAATGTTCAGGGGTGATGCAGTCAAATAAACAGCATCGGCCCTGTATACCTGAAGGAACGTCTCCACCCCCATTGTTCAGCCCGCTACCCTGAGGTTTCTGGCGGTTCCCTCACTGTGAGAAGTGAGGTTACAGGGAACCAGGCAGAGGGCCTTCTTGGTAGTGGCACCCTCCCTGTGGAACACCTTCCCATCAGATGTCAAGGAAATAAACAACTATCTGACTTTTAGAAGACATCTGAAGGCAGCCCTGTTTAGGGAAGTTTTTTAATGTTTGATGTTTTATCATGTTTTTAATATTCTGTTGGGAGCTGCCCAGAGTGGCTGGGGAAACCCAACCAGATGGGTAGGGTATAAATTTAATAATAATAATAATAATAATAATAATAACAACAACAACAACAGTTGGACACCACAGGTTTCCCATCCCAGATGAATTAATTCACTGGCTTTACTTCCTTCCTCCTTTCCTGCCGTGGTGAAGGGGCTTGATATCAGCCGTGGGGCTTGATCCATGCAGGTGGAATGCTGTTAATAACTGCTTCGGAATTTGCTGGTCCTTTCCTTCTCTCACCCCGGTCCCCTGTTGTGTCCTTCTTTATAGAAAACAACCCTCTACTTGAAGGTAGTGGATTCCTGTTTGCAGAAGCCTAAAAACACCAGGGAGGTGCCCATCAACTGTGTCAGCACACAGGTCACCTCACTGCAGTCTTCCCCACTATGGGGAGAAGTACCGGTATTTCTATTCAAATGTTATTTCTAAGTTTCTGAATTTGCTTTTGTCCATACCAATTCTCATATGCACATTTTATGCAGCCCTGTTTCCTCTTTTAGCCGTGTGTGTGTGTGTGTGTGTGTTGCATTTCTTCATTTTTTGGCAATTCACAAACAGCCACCCCGTTTTTTGCAGAGTGCATGCAGGAAACATCTGCGTGTGTCGCACACTTAAATGAAGCACTGATAAGGAGGAAGCAGACAGTTTGTACTAAATAGAGCTGAAGTATTGATGTTTTTTGTCTTTCAAATTTAAGGCATGGAAAAGATTGGCTTTCCTAAGGGACTGAGTTTCTATCTCTCTATCTCTTTCTATGTGCCTCTGAGTGGATGAACCTCCCACGTGAAGGTTTTTGAGAGGTTAGTTAAAATGGTCCCTGCATGATTTTTCAACCAAAATTTAGCTAGCCTGACCTAGTGGTCTCACTGGCTTAGTACAGTAAACCTCAACCAACAGCAGAAGTTAAGCCAGAGTCTTTCCTACCCAGCCCTGAATTTATATCAGACTCCCTGACAATGAGAATGATGCTGTACAGTCAAAATATTATTATTGATTGCATTTACATCTCACCTTTTTCTCCATGGATCTTAAGGTGATGTCCATCCATGGTTCTATACCTCCTCAATTGATCCCCACAACAACCATATGATGCAGGTTAGGCTGAGAGGCAGTGACAGGCCCAAGGCCACCCACTGAGCTACATGGCAAAGTGGGGGATTTGAACCCAGGTCTCCCAGCTCCTAGTCTGACACACTAACCACTGCACCACATGGCTGTCTCCTGGAATTACAGTCCCTTGTCTTTGCTCTTCTTAAGCAGCAGCTGGGGTAAAGCATATATCTATATCCATAAATCTATATCCATAGATTTATAGAGTTGGAAGGGACCCTGGGGGTCATCTAGTCCAACCCCCTGCAGTGCAGAAATATGCAGGTGGCCTGTATGGGGATCGAACCCACAACCTTGGTGTTGGCAACACCATGCTGAGCTAACTGAGTCCATGTCACATTGAGTCAAATCATTGGCCCTTTGAGCTCAATATTGTCTATTATTCGTTTATTTTTTGAATTTTTATACCACCCTATACCCGGAGGTCTCAGGGCGGTTCACAGAAAAGATCACAATTTATAAAATAAAAACAATAGCCCAGTAAACCCCCCCCCCCAAAAAAGAGCCACGTTTTAAAAGAGTATAGAATGTCAATCAGATCAACCAAAGGCCTGGTTAAAAAGGAACATTTTTACCTGGTGCCTAAGGGTGTATAATGAAGGCGTCAGGCAAAATTCCCTGGGGAGAGCATTCCAAGATGGGGAGCCACTGCAGAGAAGGCCCTGTTCTCGTGTTGCCACTCTCCGGACCTCTCGAGGAGGAGGCACACAAAGGAGGGCCTCAGAGGATGATCTCAGGGTCTGAGTAGGTCCATATGGAAAGAGGCAGCCCTTGAGGTATTGCGGTCCTGAGCCGTCATAGAATTATAGCGTTGGAAGGGACCCTGAGGGTCATCTAGTCCAACCCCCTGTGGTGCAGAAAAATGCAGGTGGCCTGTATGGGGATTGAACCCGCAACCTTGGTGTTACCAACACCATGCTGATCTAACCGAGTCCATGTCACATTGAATCAAATCATTGGTCCATTTAGCTCGATATTGTCCACACTGATAGGCTCTCTAGCAATCTCAGATTGAGAACTCTCTGGGATTTGAAGTTGTTGGGTTTTAGGATGCCAGGGACTAAACTGGGGATGTGCTCGCTATCCCTGAAAATTACACGCCGTACCGCTGAGCTCTGCCTCCAAATGGTCCTAGAGGTCAACAGAGAGGCAGTGGATTGGTGACAGAGCATCTTTGTTGCATGCAAAAGGCACCAGTTCAAATCCAGGTAAAACTGAGACCGCCTCCTGCCTGAAACCAGGGAGAGCCGCTCCCAGTCGATGCAGACAATACTGAGCTTGATCATGGACCAATGTGGTGGTGTAAGGGGCAGCTTCCTAGGTGGCACCCTCAAATTCCCATGCCTGCGTATCCAGCAGATGGCAATCAAGAACCAACCATGGACTAGGCAGGGAGATAGCTCACAAACAGTTAAGCCAGCAGGGTGCAGGGAGGTCATCTTATGCTGAGCTGGCACTGGCCAAAAAAAAGTCAATTTCCTGAGCGCTTTCTCCCCCTGGCCCAAAAGTGCTGCCCGGTTTGCCCTCTTCTCATTCCCCTCCCACTTCCCACACTTGGGTTGGGCAGCAGCAAGTGACCAAGCTGCTGGAAATTGCTTTGTGGCCACTGCTAATGGGCTCCCAAATGCAGGGAAAGGAAACCACAGGGTGGGGAGGAAGCGAAGGCTGCAGAGTCAGGGGAGCGATGGGCATGCTTCCTTTTGCAAAGCTGCGTGCAACCTGCAGCTTCTTTCTACTTACTTGCCCTCACTCGCAAATCTGCAAAATCCAACTGTTTGCATGAATAGGGGTCCCTGGATATCCCTTTGTTTGAAGGCAGTGGGGGGGGCTGGATCTCTCCCCCAAGATGAATGAGCAGGGGCCGCCCCCTGTCAATCACCTGATGTTACAATGAGGACCACCTGATAGTCAAGGCTGGCAAAGTGCTGTGCACAAACCGCCTTTGGCACCCCATATTTCAGAACCTCACAGATCCATATAACTTCCATTAAACCAGGGGTTCCCAAACTTGGGGTCTCCAGCTGTTTTTGGACTACAACTCCCATCATCCCTAACCAGCAGGGCCAGTGGTCAGGGATGATGGGAATTGTAGTCCAAAAGCAGCTGGAGATCCACGTTTGGGAAACTCTGCATTAAACAAATAACCATAATCTGAACCACCTCTTCCCCCTCTGAATTTTGAGCTAGCAATTCAGCAGTTTGCTTTGTTGCTATCAGTCCTACAGATTTCATGGGCACTTACCTTTTCTTGTCCTCTCTGCTGATCCTTCTTAGCTAGGGTTGCCAACTTCTTCCCAGACCCTGCTCCTCTGCCTCTAAATCTGCAGGTATTAACATGAGCAGGCCAGACCATCCCCCCCCCCTTGTCACTTGATAACCCTAACTCAAGGCTTCTATATTTGAATGAGCGGTTTTCTCTACTTGTCACTAAGAAGATCCATGTAACCAACTCTTTGCTTGGCAGAGGCTCCTGTGACTTTATCGGTGTTAGCCTGAAGTTCAGCAGAAGCAGGGTTTTCCTGCAACCGTAACGCCATGCAAGTCGCACCGGTTGAATACCATGCCACTGTTAAAAGTTTAAAATGCAGAGCCTTGCTTAGAAAAGGGGAAGGGAGTGCTAGCCAGTGTGGTGTAGTGGTTAAAAGCGGTAGACTCACAATCTGGTGAACCGGGTTTGCTTCCCCGCTCCTCCACATGCAGCTGCTGGGTGACCTTGGGCTAGTCACACTTCTCTGAAGTCTCTCAGCCCCACTCACCTCACAGAGTGTTTGTTGTGGGGGAGAAAGGGAAAGGAGAATGTTAGCCACTTTGAGACTCCTTTGGATAGTGATAAAGCAGGATATCAAATCCAAACTCCTCCTCCTCCTCCTCCTCTTCTTCTTCTTCTTCTTCTTAAACTGGCACGTTGACAAAGAGGCATGATGTTGCCTTGACCAGCTGAGATTTGAAGGATAATTCATTTATCCTATTAGCCAGAGTTGAGCAGAGACAGGGCTACAACCAGCATCTGCAGTGCTGTAGAGAGGTGTCTGATGGGCAATAGCAAATGCCCCATACATTGTCCTGCTCTTGCTAGATTCCCAAGTGATCCGGAAACTTGCTAAATGTAAGTTTAGCAAAAATGTAAGCAAAAGTGGCATCCAGGATCTGTGTAATCGGAGCACAAAACAGGGATCAGGCAATAGAAAAGTGCAGAGCAGTCTGGAATCACGTTCAGGTCCACTTATGGGCAAACAAAGTTGGGTAGAGACTGGTCAGCAGGTTAGCTTGAAGTCAAAGCAGGTAACAGCGATGTTGTTCCAGCAGGTTTTCCAGCCAAGCACTGAGGTTGTTGTGCTGCAGCTGCTGGAAGCGAACCCTTAATCCCGTTGATTCCTATCAGCTGGCTGTATCCAGAGGTCTCCTCCAGAGAAGGGTCTTACTCCTGATAGGGATGCGGGTGGTGCTGTGGACTAAACCACTGAGCCTCTTGGGCCTGCCGATCAGAAGGTTGACAGTTCGAATCCCTGTGACGGGGTGAGCCCCCATTGCTCTTCCCCAGCTCCTGCCAACCTAGCAGTTCGAAAGTACACCAGTGCAAGTAGGTAAATAGGTACCACTGTGGCAGGAAGGTAAACGGCGTTTCTGTCATGGTGTTCCATTGCGCCAGAAGCGGTTTAGTCATTCTGGCCACATGACCCGGAAAGCTGTCTGTGGACAAACGCCAGCTCCCTAGGCCTGAAAACAAGATGAGTGCCACAACCCCATAGTTGCCTTTGACTGGACTTTTTAAAAATTATTATTAAAGATTTTCTTGATTTACAAAAGTGTGTGCAATGTCTCTCGTATTTTTTCCATGTAACATTTTTACAAATCCTTTGACTTGACTTAACTGTCCAGGGGTCCTTTACCTTTAACCTTACTCCTGATGAGATCTGGTGAGTTCTGGACAAGGTGGGCCTTTGGCCTGATCCAGCAGGCCTCTTACACTAGGTTCTTATGTATCACCCACGTTGGCAACGGTGGTAGAGAAATGGGCGGCACAAATGCAATTTTGTACCATCAGGATCCTTAGGAAAGTCTGTTCACTATTGAAGCGGAGCAGTAGCTCGGTGGCCTTTGCTGGTCCTGGCTTCCTCTAGGGTTTGTGAGGGACTGGTTCCCTTAATCACCTGCTGATGAATTGGTGTGGAAGCACCGTATTTTTCCGCTCCATAGGACGCACTGGACCATAGGGCGCACCTCATTTTTAGAGAAGGAAACAAGGGGGGATTTTTTTTTCTGGTTTTCCTACTCTAAAAGCCCTGTTTTTTTGAGGATCAGCTAAAAGTTTTGCAGCTTTTTTGCAAAGGGAAAAGCCCTGGTTTTTTTGAGGATCAGCTAAAAGTTTTGCAGCTTTTTTGCAAAGGGAAAAGCCCTGGTTTTTTGAGGATCAGCTAAAAGTTTTGCAGCTTTTTTGCAAAGGGAAAAGCCCTGTTTTTTGAGGATCAGCTAAAAGTTTTGCAGCTTTTTTTGCAAAGGGTAAAGCCCTGTTTTTTTGAGGATCAGCTAAAAGTTTTGCAGCTTTTTTTGCAAAGGGTAAACCCCTGGGTTTTTTTGAGGATCAGCTAAAGGATTTGCAGCTTTTTTGCAAAGGGGGAAAAGCAAAGCTCCTTTTGCAAAGGGGGAAAAGCAAAGAGGAAATGCCCCATTTTTATGGGGTTCAACTCACATTTCTGGAAAATCTTAAGGAAAGGGAGCAGTTTCTACAGTTTCCAGACAGATAATCTAATCAGCCAGTCACATGTTCTGGGGAAACAAACAACCTCCCTCTGCAGCACATTCAACAATGGAGGGCGGTGCTGAAAGGGAGCCGGGACTCTTATCTCTCTCCCGATCTCTTGCTGATCACCTGCTGAGTGGGGTCCTTTCAACACCCCCTTTTCTCTTTGTAAAATAAAAATCTGCTTTTGGCCCCTGGGCAGTTCAGCTCAAGGGACCACCATTCGCTCCATAAGACGCACAGGTATTTCCCCTTACTTTCTAGGAGGGAAAAAGTGCGTCTTATGGAGCGAAAAATACGGTAAATGACGGAAGGATGCCTTCTTTCCTTTTGCAGACACAAAGCCCAAGCGCTTGGAGTTGAGGAGGGTTCGGGGTACTGCATGTCCTCACCCCAGTACAAACCCCAACCTCACAGCCCAGTTTAAGAATCCACAAAACTCTGCCTTCCCTCTGACTTAATGGATAGGCATGAGAGCAGATAACCCCACGTTAACTGGATAAAAACCCAAGACCCAAAACCGAGTGCAATTGCAGAGGGCGTCCTCATGATCTCTCCTGAAAGCCATCAGCACTGGGCTTTTGAGAGCCTGGTGTACTATGATTTTAAACCCAAGGGCCAGTTTTCTTTCGAGGCTACGGCTTCCGGAGGCACATAGGAGCAGCTGCGAGAGGCTGGAGCAGGCAGTGACATGCTGGGTGCAGGAAATAATCTGGCACTGGCGTGGCTTCTGGGTGTGCGTGTGTTTGGGGGCAGGCGAGGAGGAGAGTGGCTTGTCCTTCCCTTGGCACCTCCCAACCCCAACACAGATACCAAGGAAGCTGTTGAATTATTAAGCAGGCCCTGTCCTAGGCGTCTGAGTCTGACTTCTGCGCCGCTGTAGCCTGTATAGGAGGAACACATCCCCAGCCAGCACCAGCGAGGGAAGCAGCTCGCTCTGTCCGGCGCAGCCATAAACTCCCAACTTTGGAGCAGAGTGTTGGAGGACGGAAGCATTTGGAGCCAGGGATCAGCTTTTGATTCTGGATGCTGGATTTGAAGGAAGGAGGCAGCTCATCTTCTCATTTCTTTCTGCCACGCTACTCCTTTCCTCTCTCCTCCCCCATCCCCAAATTCCCTGGTTCCATCTTATTTTCTTGCCGTTTCTGTCCCATTTCTCCTTTGGGGTCTTCTCTCCCTCTGTGTCTCCTTCTGTTCACAACCTTTCTCTTCCCCCTCTCCTTCTGACATCACCTCTCACCCACCTCCGTTCTGCTCATCCTCTCCTTTCCTCTTCACTCTTTGACAACCCCTCCTCGTTCTCCAGCCCCAGAAGAAGTCCTTCCGAAGCCCCCCTCCAAATACAACAGCCAACAGGCGAGGAGAGGGCTGCTCAGAGGGGGGCCCCTGTAGGATGCCCATCCAGATATTTTGCACCATCTCCTTCTCTTCGAACAAGGAGAAGCACGCCGCGGTCAAGTGTGCGACGGAGAGCAATGGTGACAAGCCCCCCTATGAACAGCCAGAGCCAGAAGCCATGGAGGAAGCCTATGAGGATGGAGAGGAACCGGAGGAGGAGGAGAAGGAGGAGGAGGATGAAGACGAAGAAGGAAGCGCTCCAAACCTGGTGGACTTTGCCAACAGCTGCACTTTGCACGGCGTCAACCATATCTTCGTAGAAGGCAGCTTTGGCGTGCGCCAGGCCCTCTGGATGGGCGCGTTCCTGATCTCCCTCTCCATCTTCTTGTCCCAGGTAGCTGGGCGGATTTTCTACTACCTGGAATATCATCACGTGACGCAGCTGGACGAAATGGAGAGCGCCGAGATGGTCTTCCCCGCCATCACGCTCTGCAACATCAACGGCATCCGGGGCTCCCAGCTCACCTTCGACGACCTGTCCTATATCTCTCCGCTCGTGGGCTACGACCCCGGCGCCTACCTGGAAGCGGGCTTCCCGTTGGCCTTGCCTGACCTCGAGGGCCCCGAGGAGCCTCTCAACCTGTACAGCTTTTACGACCGCCATGGCCACGAACTTGAGGACATGATGCTGGCCTGTAAATACCGTGGTAAGGAATGCGGTCCCAATGACTTCACCGTGGTGAGTGGCTTGTGCTTCAGCCCCTAGTGCCTGTGGGGCTGGTTGGGGGGGGCTTGGTTTAAGGTGCTGAGTTGGAGTGGGGGGGACCTACTTATGGCTGAGGTCCGTGAGCTTGCTTGCTGTCAGATTTGTAATGCCTTTATTAGAACCAAAGTAGTTTGTGAGTTCCCCAGTGTGAGCCAGTGTGGTGTAGTGGCTATGAGCGGTAGACTCGTAATCTGGGGAACCGGGTTCGTGTCTCCACTCCTCCACATGCAGCTGCTGGGTGACCTTGGGCTAGTCACACTTCTTTGAAGTCTCTCAGCCCCACTCACCTCACAGAGTGCTTGTTGTGGGGGAGGAAGGGAAAGGAGAATGTTAGCCGCTTTGAGACTCCTTCGGGTAGTGAAAAGCGGGATATCAAATCCAAACTCCTCCTCCTCCTCTTCTTCTTCTTCTTCTTCTTCTTCTTCTTCTTCTTCTTCTTCTTCCCCGGATCTATTCTACAGACTGGATATTAACTAAAGCAATAGCAGGGGTTTGTCATGCTGGGGTAGCCCCCGAAGTCTGCAGGTTGTAACAGTGTTTTAAGATTGAGCACAGGCTGAGCAGCGCCATCCTAAATATGTTTAACCTGGAGGAAGCCCCACACAAGTTAAAGGGGCTTGCTCCTAATTCAGTGTTGCTTAATGCTGCAGACTTCATTGGATTAGGCTCGTGCTAAATTGTAAACAGAAGAGCTACTCTGGGACAAAGAAACAACAACAGCTCTTCCTCCATTATTATTATTATTATTATTATTATTATTATTATTATTATTATTATTATTTTGAAAATGATTTGGAGTTCTAGAGCCGTCTCTAGGACTGGTTGGAACACACAGGTTCCTTTTGAGTTAGGGAGCTGGAATGAAGAGGAAATGGGCTAGCCCAAATATTAGCAAAGGTGGAGATTAGGGAGGCGTGGACTGGTT
Organism: Lacerta agilis; assembly: GCF_009819535.1. NCBI lineage: Eukaryota > Metazoa > Chordata > Lepidosauria > Squamata > Lacertidae > Lacerta > Lacerta agilis. The sequence continues at coordinate 13,927,685 of NC_046313.1, forward strand.
GGACGCAGAGGAATGGTGGGAGGAACTAGCTGGGGAACCTTCGAGGGAGTAAGGTTCAGAGTCTGCGGATTGGTGGTGGGATGACAAGGAGTGGCCAGAGGGAGAAAAGGGAGAAGACTGAGAGAAGGAGGTGTCGGAAGCAGAAGAAATAACAGGACTTAGTGAGCTGGGAGGGTCTGTGGCAGAGAGAAGTCCAGAATCAGAGGCAGAAGCTGAAGCAAGAGGGGAGGGAGACCAAGAGTCAAAGATGAGTCACAGGCGTCTTACCTCCTGCCACAGAAAGCTCCCCTTCTCTCCTGACTCCCAGAACCAGAAGAGGCATGAAAAGGGCGGAGGGGAAGTTGGCTGCATGGAGATGCAGCCTCTGATTGCTTAGAGGAAGCCCTGGAGAGGAAGGGACTTAGACACCTGTGAGACGGCGGGGACTTTCAGTCTTGGCAACTGATGTCCATGGAGGAAGACCACCGGGAATGAGCTGCTCTGCTCATTAGGCCTGACACTGAACCATGTCTGTGGAGAAAGAGTTAACTCCATCTTTGAACCGTGTGGTTACTGACTGCACAACCCTGTGCCAATCAGTGGAGACTCGTCCATTAGGATGAAAGAAGCACAGCTCCACCAACCTCAGTCTGCCCTCAACTAGTCCCCAACTGCCTGCTTCCTTGTTTGCAACCGGGCAGAGGGTGGTTCCATCTGTCATTGGCTCTGGCCTCACCTACTGTTGGTCTCCCTGCAGCCACCATTGGGCAGGGCCAGCAGAAGCCAGATTGGGCAGTCTTGCAAGTGGTTGAGGGCATCTAAGTACCTGACCAGAGCTAAGAGAGTTTCCTAAACTGCAAGTTGTTGTTGTCTCACAAAGAGAGAAGGTTGGAATGACAGACTATAGCAGTGTTTCCCAAACTTGGGTCTCCAGCTGGTTTGGACTACAATTCCCACGATCCCTGGCCACTGGTCCTGCTAGCTAGGGATGATGGGAGTTGTAGTCCAAAAACAGCTGGAGACCCAAGTTTGGGAAACACTAGGCTATAGCCTCAGTGTCTTTGTTAGGAGCAGGAATAGCTAGCATTCAGATAACTGGCCGCCACGCTATGCCTGTCTGCTTGGAAGTGAAATCTATTGAGTTCAGTGGGACTTATTCCTTGGGCAGGGTGTGTGCAGGATTGCATCCTAACGCTCCGAGTTTTGCGGCTGGATTCAACTAAGGGCTTATTCAGGCTTCCACTTGTCCCGTCTCTTTCCCTGGGAAAACCTTCTCTTTAGTGTTGATTCGGAGCGAACGTCAGTTAGGTTTCCCACAAATTGATGTTTGCTCCGATTCAGCTCTAAAGAGCGGGTTTCCCTAGAAAGCATGGAACAAGCAGAAAGCCTCCCAGGTCCGTACTTTCTAAGCACGGACAAGCCCTAACTGGCCTCTCCAGCAGAAGCCTGTACAAGGACTTTCACTAGCTTTTTCCTCTTCTCCTCCCCTCGCTTGCTCCCCACCCAAATTGGTTCTGGTAGTGGAGAGAATCTCCAGAACAGCACATGGGGGGGGGGAGAGAAAGAAGAGGACAGACCGTTCCATCAGTCGAGCAAAAATGCTTGTGCTGACAGAGCAATCTGCTTAGCGCTGCTTCAAATTCCCCTCTATATTTTATACCAGCAGCTAAAGCCGGCCTTCAGCAATTAGGGGATAGTTATAGATATATAAGCACACAAGCACACATGGTCATAATATCTAGAGGCCAGGCACGGCCCAAGACAGTATTTGTGCTGGAGGGGAGCGGAATCCAAATGATCCCCCTGCTCGTAAAAAAATAATATAATAGTAAGTAAATAATTGATGCGCCGCTTTTAATGCTACCTTAAAATCTGCTGAATAAAAGGGACTGATTTCTCCTGCTGAACTGTAAGCAGTGGCGTAGCGTGGGGGACAGGGGGGCCGTGGCCCTGGGTGCAAATTTCGGTGGGGGCACAACCAGACACACACATCCCACGATAGGTTCCCTCATCGAGGCTGGAGGTGCAGGGAGCCAAGCCACGCCTGGGATGGGCCTTTGGGGTTGGGGGGCACCTCCTCCTCCTCGCGGCTGGCACACCCCTGAGAAGGGAGGGAGGAAGAGGAAGGCGGGAAAGCACTGCTGGAGCTACGTGCATTGCTCAGAGCACATCTCTGCAAGGAGAGGAGGATGAGGCGACTCAGCAGCGTTCCTTGCTTCGCGTTTCTGTCTTATCTCTACTCCCAGGTTAGGGCTAGTTTGCAAGGAGAGACTCCCTTGATTAGATGCTGGCTGGTGAAGTTACTGCTCAGTCCACCAGGGGGCGCAACACTTGCCCTGGCCCGGGTGCTCGCAACCCACGCTATGCCCCTGGTTGTTAAGAGTGTCTTAACATCAGAAGTCTGCAGCCAACACTCTCCTTCCTAACCCTCATTCGGTTATGTGAGACCCTCTCTAGTGAAACTCACAAGGGATTGCCGCCTTCTCCCTAGGCAGCTTGTCATTCCTTCACAAACTGTCTTGATCCTACACGGAAAGCATAAGCCAATGAATCTGTGCGATTGAGCCATTCATTTATTCTCCACAAAAGAATTCAAAAAGCAAGCTACCTGGTGCCATCACTTGTAAAACATGACTCAGCCCCTTCAAATACAATTGGCCCAAAACATCTGTGCACATCTTCTGATTCCAGTTTAGGCATAATGTGTTGAGGGAGGATTTTACTTATAATGAATTATTTGTGTTGCCTTATAAAGGGAAACCCACAATCTTTATTGAACAGGAGGAGCCTCATACCATCAACCGCTGCTGGAGAAAATGTAATATGGTAATCAGTTATGAGCAAGAGAGTTAATAGGTTAAAGAAAAAAATACTTTAATCAGTTGACAGAACAAGTTATTTCTACTGAGTTTTGCAGCTGGGAGTTTGCTGTTGAAAGTGCAGGAGCTAGGGGGGGGTGGGGGGATGGAGCAAATTCAAGAGCATTTTGCATTTCTCACAACTGTTAACACACCGGAGCTATCCGAAAACAAAAAAGCTGGAAGCCCTCCAGGTTCATTGGAACCAGATAGAGACATTAATTGCATATATGCATGGTTTTTTTGTTATGTAAATAGCACTCCTGATGGGCAGTATCTGGGCCATGGTAGAGGGGGAGTTTAACCCGCCTGGAGCCACCACCAGCTCCGGGTCCAGGAGCCACCCTCAGGAGCGTTGGCTTGTGATGTGTGCAATCGAGACTTCATACCAGTTTGGGGCGATGTTTCGATTACATCGCCCAGCCCTACTCCCAAATATAAGGGACGCGGGTGGCACTGTGGTCTAAACCACTGAGCCTCTTGGGCTTGCTGATCAGATGATCGGACGGAATGAGCTCCCATTGCTCTGTCCCGGCTTCTGCTAACCTAGCAGTTCAAAAGCACGCCAGTGCAAGTAGATAAATAGGTACCACTGTGGCGGGAAGGTAAACGGCATTTCCGTGCGCTCTGCTTTCCGTCACAGTGTCCCGTTGCGCCAGAAGCGGTTTAGTCATGCTGGCCACATGACCCAGAAAGCTGTCTGTGGACAAACGCCGACTCCCTCAGCCTGAAATCGAGATGAGCGCCACAACCCCATAGTCGCTGTTGACTGGACTTAACCGTCCAGGGGTCCGTTACCTACCTTTAGCTTACTCCAAAATAGTAAGTGTGGTGTTTGCCCACTCATTACGGAGATGTCGTACTGGGGGAAAGAGAAAGAGTGGGGGGAGAGTGAATCGGTTTACAGTGTTTCAAAGTATTTAAAACTTGTCTGTATTCACAGTAAACCGGATTCTTTGTTAATACATTACAACCTGACTGAGTCTGAATATATTACCAGGGAGAACCTGGCTGGTGGCAGCAGATTAGTGGTGGCACAGCCCCCGGTCGTTCCATGGACTATTCACCCTGTGCCACAACCCCATAGTCGCTGTTGACTGGACTTAAGCGTCCAGGGGTCCTTTAAGCTTACTCCCAAATAGTAAGACCCAAGTGGCAGCACCGCAGGGCTGTTGTGCATCAGTTGGGCAAGGAAAGGGGTGGGGAAGGGTCTCCTAGGCACCCCCTTTGGCACACTAGCTTCCTCACCAGGTTGACAAAACCCACCCTTCTGATATCACCTGTTGTAGCAAAGCGAGGAAATGGGGGGAGCTTAATCCCTGCTCTTCAGGGAGCGGCGCGATCTTATTCTTGCCTCCTTTCCTACAGCTCTGTCCTTCTGTGTTGGCCGTTCCCAGCTGGTTACTGTCATTAAAGCTCCCCTGTGCGCAGCGGGAACAGGAATTGCAATAGCAGCCACGTGACGTGAAACATCAAACAGCCATAGAGAGGAGAGGGAGAGGAAGGAGCCCAGGTCTCTGTAAACAGCAGAGGAGGCAGCACCTTTTGAAAGGAAGCAGCTACATTTGCTTGGTTGGCCTTGTCTGGAGGTGGGGGAGAGGAAAAGGAAGCCTTGATGGGAGATGTTCACGCTAGCAAACGATGAGATCTCCTACCAAGGGTGCTAGAAGATTGTTCCACCAGCCAATATCCCCTAAAGGCCTATTGCACTAGCACAGGCATGTTCAACAGGTAGATTGTGACCTACCGGTAGATCACTTGATGTCTGTGGTAGATCAGTGGTAGATCATTGGGTCCCCCCAAAGAAGCTGAACAACTGTGCCCCCCTAAAAAAAAGCACAACATTCTACCTCCTCCCTGAAAAAACACAACTTTGATCCGAACCCCCCAAAAAGGGGCCTTCTTCCTTCCTAATAAAAGCTCAACAACTTTTACCTGAACCCCAGAAAAGGGGTTAGATCACTGCCAGTTTTTAACTCAGTGAGTAGATTGCAGTCTCTTGGGAGTTGGCCACCCCTGCACTAGCAGAAGTCACCACCACACAGGCTTCTGCTAGTGGGACCAGTTGGTTGAATCCAGCCTGTTGTGTTTGATCCCAGGAAACAAGGATACTGTACTAGTAAAAGCGGGCACTGTTTTGGTTTTAAATACTAGCAGGGAGCAAAAAGTCTCTGGGCCGTGTAGGTGCTGGAAAAGGCGACTTGTGAAGATGGCAAAGAGGGGAGAGAGAGAACCTAAAAAATGAGAGAGAGATAATTGCTGTGGGTTGCAATCCTATGCATAGAACTAAGGGTGGAAGTTTAGGATTGCAGCCTTAGGCTACGGTAAGGGAGAAGTAAGCCTCATTGTCTGGTTTCAATGGCTGCAATTGACCCTTGCTTGCCCTCCTTCTACCTGCAGAGGTGGGGCAGGTTGTAGGTAAAGATGCCTTGCACCAGGTACCACTAATGAGGCAGGAAGAAGCCCATTGAGAGTTTGATACAGCCATCTCACTGGTACTCTAGGCATTTGCAGAGCTTTCACCCTTCATTTGTTTGCAGGGAGGCTAGTCAACGGCTGTGTAGACACTATACATTTCAAGCTCATTCTTTCCCTCAAAGAATTCTGGGCACTGTAGTTTGTTGCTAGGAATTGTAACTCTGCAAGGGGTGAACCACAGGGCCCAGAATTCTTGGAAGGAAAGACTGCGCTTTGAAGTGCTTTGAATATATATTGTGTACACAGCCAATGTTTCATCAAAGCCATTGTCATCCCACACTTTCCAGTGTGTTTTCCTGTCACTTTCCTTACTGCAAAAAGTCCAGTCTTTGCAGGAAAGCGTGTCTGTTGCACAAGACCTCCCTGTAATTGCACAACCTGAACTTGCTGATTTGTGATTGAATCCCCACCTGGATATAGTGACAGGTTGAGATAACCCTCTGCGGATGTGCCGAAGACCTACAGAACAGATACGTCTTTCAGGACAGTGTGGGGAAAACGGGAAAAGTAAAGGAGATCCTATTACAGGGAATAAGCAAATCTTACATGATGAGTGCTTCAGCCTGTCTGGGTACGTTTGTGTCTGTCCAGAAAAGACATGAGTCCTTCCTTACAGAGGACAGTCCTCTGTGTGCAGAGCTGTCCAGTCCAAGCCCACTTCAAAAACAAATTAAATTAAAAGGAAAGCAAGGATGACTCTGAAGTTGCCTTTCAGTGCCATCATCCAGACAGCAGACTGAACAACTGGTCACGCTATGGGGAGCTGGAATTGTATTTTTATTTCTATTGTTGTTAATTCTAAATTTGCATCTATACACATGAATTAACCTATGCAGATTTTATGCACATCTGCCTACTTTTGTCCTCTTCTTTTTTAAGTTGAGTTGGCTGGATATCTCCATTGGTTAGAGCGTGGTGCCGATAATGCCAAGGTTGCAGGTTCAATCCCCATATGGGACAGCGGCATATTCCTGCAATGTTGGACTAGAATGATCCTCAGGGGCCCTTCCAGCTCTACAATTCTAATAATAATAATAATAATAATAATAATAATAATAATAATAATAGACCCACTGGAGTTAATGCAGCTAACTTAGCCGTGCCCTTTAACTTCGGTGGATCTGCTCTTGAGTTGGACTAATGTCGGATACAACCCTATATTGCTACTGTCTGAAGATCAGAAATAGCAAATTTAATCTCCTTCCTCTGGCCTCAGAGACACCGGCCCCCTACCTTGCCTTGTTGTTGTTGTTGTTGTTCAGTCGTTCAGTCATGTCCGACTCTTCGTGACCCCATGGACCAGAGCACGCCAGGCACCCCTATCATCCACTGCCTCCCGTAGTTTGGCCAAACTCATGCCAGTCACTTCGAGAACACTGTCCAACCATCTCATCCTCTGTCATCCCCTTCTCCTTGTGCCCTCCATCTTTCCCAACATCAGGGTCTTTTCCAGGGAGTCTTCTCTTCTCATGAGGTGGCCAAAGTACTGGAGCCTCAACTTCAGGATCTGCCCTTCCAGTGAGCACTCAGGGCTGATTTCTTTAAGGATGGATAATTTTGATCTTTTTGCAGTCCATGGGACTCTCAAGAGTCTCCTCCAGCACCATAATTCAAAAGCATCAATTCTTTGGCGATCAGTCTTCTTTATGGTCCAGCTCTCACTTCCATACATTACTACTGGGAAAACCATAACTTTAACTATACGGACCTTTGTCGGCAAGGTGCCTACCTTGCCTACAGATTGCTTATCCTGTGTCGCAAGCAAGCCTCCATCTGATAGGTCAGGTCATTTTTGGGCCTCGTGGCCCCTTTAAGAAAGAGTTGCATGCTTTAACTTGCAGAGGCGAAAGCAGACACTTGAGCTGGTTGATCAATATCACAAGAGTCCCCTTTCTGTAGGCAAGGACAGCAGAGGTGACTCTGAGATCCTCGCTGGGATCCTCGCTGGGAACCCAGACAAGAGTTCAAGGCTAAACTTTCCTCTAAATTTAAAACAATCTTTCTGCTGCTGCAGATTTCCTGTAGTGTATCGTGTCCCCATATAGCATATAAAGTGTGTCTTTCAGTTGTCTGGGACCTTGGGTGAGGGAAGGGGGTTAATTAAGAACATAGGGACATCGACTCATAGAATTGTCCAGTTGGAAGGGACCCTGAGGATCATCTAGTCCAACCCCCTGTTGGGATCGAACCTGCAACCTTGGCATGATCAGCACCACGCTCTAACCAACTGAGCTATCCGGAATCAGCCCAATACCGATTCCATCAGTATCAGCCTAATACAGTTCAATACTGGGGAACTGTGGTTAATTATCCAGGAAATGTTGATTTTTGGGATGCTCAGAAGGAGCAAGGGACGCGGGTGGCGAAGGGAAGCGGGTGGCACTGTGGGTTAAACCACTGAGCCTAGGGCTTGCCGATCAGAAGGTCGGCGGTTCACATCCCTGTGACTGGGTGAGTTCCCGTTGCTCAGTCCCAGCTCCTGCCAACCTAGCAGTTCGAAAGCACGTCAAAGTGCAAGTAGATAAATAGGTACCACTCCAGCGGGAAGGTAAACGGCGTTTCCGTGCACTGCTCTGGTTTTCCAGAAGCGGCTTATTGATGCTGGCCACATGACCCGGAAGCTGTATGCCAGCTCCCTCGGCCAGTAAAGTGAGATGAGCGCCGCAACCCCAGAGTCGTCCTCGACTGGATCCCTTTACCTTTACCTTTACCAGAAGGAGCAGGGGTGCAAGGATGGAATGTGTGCATGCGAGACCTGTTAATATCTTGACTTCATAAGCTCTGATATGCGTATTCAAAATGGACACTGTCCCCCTGCCTAACCCATTTCAAAAGGCTGCTATGAGGATAAAATGCAGAGCGCTTCGCTGTGCCTCCACTGGGCCCACCGAGAACCTCTGAACATTGCCCTCTGGACTCACCTTCTGACGCCCTCCATGCTCTGCCCCCAGAACTCACCCAGCAACAGAATGTTTATTTTAAAACATCAAACCCATAGCTGAGGTGCATTCATGACAGAACCTCCAAGTGTCTGCTCATATTGAGCGTTATGCTAAGTATTCTATGGTCAAGGGCCATTGCAGACCCTCTAAGTGTCCCTATTTTCCTGGGACAGTCCCAGATTTACAGAAGCCGTCCCGGTTTCTGCATTGATCCTGGAAGGTCCCGCTTTCCTTAAGACATCCCTCTTTTCATCAGATAAATGTTGGAGGGGATGGAGTTATGCGACCCACAAGCCAAGGAGATAAGCAACTATACAACCTTTAGAACACATCTGAAGGCAGCCCTGTATAGGGAAGTTTTTTTAATGTTTAATGTTTTATTGAGCTTTTATATTTGTTGGAAGCCACCCAGAGTGGCTGGGGCAACCCTGTCAGTCAGAGGGGCAGAGTTGGTTGTTGTTGTTGTTGTTGTTGTTGAATAGTACATCCCTATTCTCATCAGAGAAATGTTGGAGGGTATGTGTGACATGAGCTATGTCAGTGTAACAAAGCATACCCTCCAACATTCCTCCAATGAAAATAGGGACATCGCATTCTATTATTGTTGTGTTGTGTTGTGTTGTGTTGTGCTGTGCTGTGCTGTGTTGTGTTATTTATACCCCGCCCTTCTGACTAGGTTGCCCCAGCCACTCTGGGCAGGTTCCAACAGACGGTTTGGGTTTTATAACAAAACATTAAACATAAAAACCATCCCTATACAGGACTGCCTTCAGATGTCTTCTCAAGGCTGCATAGTTACTTACCTCCTTGGTTCAAGGGTTGCATAACTCCATACCCTCCAACATTTCTCCGATGAAAATAGGGACATCCTAAGGAAAAGTGGGACTTTCTGGGATCCAATCAGAAACCGGGACGGCTTCTGTAAATCTATGATTGTCCCTGGAAAATAGGGACACTTGGAGGGTCTGGCAAAGGGAACTTAAGGTAATATTCCCATCCTCAGGAGTGTGACACACACACACACACACACACACACACACATCCCTGGTGTGCATATAGATTTGCCACCCTCTCTGGTGGATCATGCATTCTGTGTTTTGCGCCTTCCTTCTGAGTTCTTAAATCCCCTTGTTCCATCTCGTCTGCCATGTGTGGACTTTCAGAAACTTCTCGTTTCCTGCTGGTTTAATCCCCCTCTGGTGGCCATAATTGGCAAGTGCATGCCCATACCCCTCCTGGACCCATCGAATTTACTGCATTTGCTGCCGAGATGAAGACTACTGAACCTTGAATATTGCTCAAGTGTTTTAAGAGCCACTATCATCAGCAAAACAACCTAGTTAAATAACTCGCTGGCAATAAGCCATAATTGCTGTGCCTTTGCTATTAGGTGTTGTTAATGTTTGAGTAAGCAAAGGCTGTAAAATACGACCTTACAAGGGAGGAAATGCAGTAATTGCAGATAACAGGGAAGCAGCAGCAGGGTGGATATGCCAGGCTGTAGGTGCCAACATCCTGGGACCCTGGGTGCCCAAGCACCCACAAAATTCCCCATGAAGGGGCTGGGCACCCACAAATTTCAGTGCCAGGGCCATGCTCGCTGCATGGCACCCACGGCCCCGGGCATCCACGGTTGTGGGGCAAAGCTGGCACTCCTGTACCAGGCCTCCACCCACCACAAATTATGTGCACAAATTGGTGTTTGCTGGTTTGTACATATAAATGTGAGAGTCCCATGGACTGCAAGAAGATCAAACCTATCCATTCTTAAAGAAATCAGCCCTGAGTGCTCACTAGAAGGACAGATCCTGAAGTTGAGGCTCCAGTACTTTGGCCACCTCATGAGAAGAGAAGACTCCCTAGAAAAGACCCTGATGTTGGGAAAGATGGAGGGCACAAGGAGAAGGGGACGACAGAGGACGAGATGGTTGGACAGTGTTCTCGAAGCTACTAACATGAGTTTGGCCAAACTGCGAGAGGCAGTGAAGGATAGGCGTGCCTGGCGTGCTCTGGTCCATGGGGTCACGAAGAGTCGGACACGACTGAACGACTGAACAACAACAACAACATATAAATGTGCTGTACATGCATAGATAGGCATGTCTTGTTAGCAGTGCCGGATTTACGTATAAGATAAGCAAGCTATAGCTTAGGGTCCCACTCTTTTGGGGGCCCACCAAAAATGTAAAGGGGGGGGGAACTGGATGTATAAGATAAAAAAACAAATAAAATAAAACCTACATACAGCAACAGTGTTTTGTGTTGTGTAGGCTCCTATGATGTAAGTAATGGGCCCCACCTGCTAGCCTGCTCCCTAAAATACCACTGGTTTGCTCGTTTCTATATATAGGTCCATAAATTACCATATAGCATATATTCAGCAACAAAAAACAGTGACGTTTTGTTGTTGACAAAGAACAGCTGGACATATAAAGGGCCCCATTAGCTTCAGTAGCTTGGGGCCTCATCAAACCTAAGTCCGGCTCTGCTTGTCAGAGAAGGGGAGCCCTCTCGCAGACCCTCCAAATGTCCCTATTTTCCAGGGACCATCCCAGATTTGCAGGAGCTGTCCCAGGTTCTGATTTGATCCCAGAATGCTCCTATGAGGAACAGCTACAGTGCTCAGGGATTTCCGGTTTAGAAAGAAGGTGATTATGAGAGGGGATCGTGATTGCTTCATAGCATGAAGTGGATAGAGACTTTTTTTTTTAATTCCCCTCTCTTTCCAAGCACTGAAATGCAGGGTTATCCAGTAACGCCGACACCAGACAACAGGAACGCCTTCACACAGAATATGATGAATGTACGGAATTTGCTGACACGAGGTAATGGTGGACAGGGCTGGCCCAAGACTTCTAGCTGCCTAAGGCAAAGGACAAGTTGGTGCCCACCTCAGTTCCACATATAAATGTTGGCTGAACTGACAGAAGAACCTTACTTCAATGTAGGCCACTTCAACTCTGCCACAGTGGGCAAGTGGGGACTGGGGGGAAACAGCTGGGGAGAAGCCCCCGGTGCCCCGTCCAACCCAGCATTTACCACCTGAGGTAGTCGCCTCACTCTGCCTAACGATAGGGCTGGCCCTGATGATGGGCACTGTGGAGAACTAGCCCAAAGCCAGGACTAAGCAAGGTAGGGGTTAAATTTTGTGTCAGTTAGAACCCAAAGGGGCGGGCTCAGTCTGGGTGTAAAAAACCCCTCCCTGTGGTCAGTTAGAGAGAGTTGGTGGGAGAAGTAAGTTGAGCAGGGAGTGAGTGAGGAGTGAGAGCTGGGTCAAGCGTCTGAGGTGTAGCATCGGTGGAAGTTAGCAGCGAGGATAAACAGTTATTGTGAAACGTGTTGTTATTGGTTGTTGTTATGAAATATTAGATATTAAAACTAATATTAGATATTGTTGATTGTGAGAAAGTAACTGAGGCGATGAACAGGATGATGTGAAGGGAAGGCCACCGCGAGGCATTCTCGGGGGCTCCTTTTATTGAAAACTCACAGCTAGGTTAAACATTAACATACAGAGAGAACTCCAAAGACCAAAAAAGGGAAGGGGTGCCTTCTAATACCAAATATGGAAGTTGCTCCTTTGGCTACACCCATATGACATCTTCATTGTGTACGTGCTCTCTTCTCACTTACTCACCCCCTCCCGCTGAACACCTCATGATCCCCCAGTACTTTTCCAGCTATTCCTTTTTTCTCCTGCTCTGCCTAAACATGTGTTTCCCAACTTGGTGCCCACAATGCCCACAGAGCCATATGGTGTGCCAATTGAGGCTCTGTAGGTTGATTAATTAAGTGTGGTATGCCAACACTTATATATTAATTATTCTATCTTGATAAAAGGGCGTGGCATGTCAGCGCCTGGCTAAACTATAATTCCCACAATTGGCAATTAGTTGACTGTTAGAGGTAATAGGCCGGTATCATCTAGCGGTAATAGGCTGGTATAGGGCCATCTTTATAAGCTTATTGAACACCGTTTATTTATCAGAAACCACAAGCTTTTGTACACAATAAACAACTTCTTTATTCACATAATCCTCGTCTGTGGTAAATAAAGCAAGCAGGTTCCGGTTAGCAGCCTGGTGGGTTGCAGCTGGGGACCGTTTGTCGTTGGTGCAGCACTCATAGACCGTGAAACGTTCGGGGGTGCTGTACAGGGTTGAAGTGCCCGCGACAGGCACCAGCTTAGATGCCTTTGAAAGGGCTAGACACGTTCCTGGAAGATACGTCTATCAACGTCTATTAGCCACAATGCCTGTATTTAGGAATCGGGGGGGGGGTGTCCTCATGTCTCACTTGTTGGCTTCCTAGAGCTCACTGGTTGGCCGCTGTGGTTCTGAGGGTGCTGGACTAGGCAGGTTTTCCAGCTTTTCCAACAGGGCTCTTGTCTTACTTGGTGAAGGGAAGATTACAGTTCATAACCTTGCCCCAAAACGGAAAGATGCAGAAGTCCCAGTAAAGGAAGAACGGGTACAGAAACTTATGGGAAGTGCAGAAATGGCGAAACTTATCGGAAGCATAAGAAATCAAGATAGCAGTATTTTTTCCTAAAAGAACGGAAATGGTTTATTGAATATTTACAGATAAATTATAAACAGATAAAAACATTAGCAGGATTATTTAATAACCTGCGGTTTTATAAGAGTATGTATTTACAGTAGATGATTAAATGAGCAAGTTAAATGAAGATATTTAAAAAGAAATTTAAGGAATCAAAGAAAGAGGGAGAATGAAATTCTTGCACCAATTGAACCTTTGGCCAAATTTCACAACTGGAATAGGACTTTCTGGACATTTTCAAATTTCACTTTTGACATTTAACTTACGCCAGCTCAGGTTTCTATTGTTGCATCTCCTTGCTGGGTCAGTATTTGGTCCTACAAGAACCCTTGGTCCTCCTATGGAAAAAAAAAATGAAGACTTCCCCACCTCCACCTTCCCCATTCCTAACCTCCCCAGATCCCTAGATATTGCCCACTGCATCCCTTTTGTATGTGGGAAGATCTCTGACTTCACTTATTCTTTGGTGGCATAAACTACGGTGGATATACATTCAGTAGGCACTAGGTGGCATCATCACCCTGCAAAAAGCTAGCACTACTAAGAAGGAAAGGAGCACTATGCTTTTCGTTGAAGAAGGAAAAGTTACCGGTAAGTCCCGGCTGGACAGCAGTGCCTTTATGGGACCCCGCCAACACCCAGGAGAAGGAAAATGTCCTCAAAGCAAGGAGCAACCTTAAGTGTTTGTTGGATTTGTAGCCCACCTTTCAGAAGGGTTGTTAAAATTAACGGACTTAGCTGAGATGGCAAAATTAATCAGAGAAAAGTCATTGCTGATATTTACCAAAGATTAGAAAACTCTCGTGGGCTTTTTGCGTGGAAAGGAAAAGGAAATAGTGACATTTGGATCTGAGGATTGAAGACAATGTTTGTTTATAGAAAGTGGCGTTGTTGAGTGTCGTATTTAAGTGGATGAAGTGAATATTGTAGACAGACAAAGAATCAGAATTTCTTTAGTTTCTTTCTCTCTTTTAATCCCTTTTCTATTTCTTTTTCTGAATCTTTTAGTCTATTCCCCCCTTCTCTGTGTGTTGATATTAAGCTTCATGTTCTTCTTTATAAACTCATATATATATATATATATATATATATATATATATATATATATATATATATATATATAAGATTTATTTATTGTCATTGTCCGTATATACACAGTATACACAACAACGAAAATCAAACACCCAAAGACCGGATTTACCATACACATTTGCACATATCTCCAACACTCTCATCCTTATTAAAATAATCTATTAAAACATAACATAATCCAGAGTATAACATAACCTATTAAAAGCATAGCATAACCTAAAAGCCTGTCTCATTCCTTACTACTCACTGCTTACTATTACTTACTACTGACCCTGAGATCATTATTAAGTGCAATCAAAGCTCTCGGATATATGATTTGTATCCCACTTTCCCACCACATTGTGATCAAGGTGGGTCAGCGCTCTCACAATAATCTAACAGAGTTCTTTGAGAGTAAAAGGTAAAGGGACCCCTGACCATTAGGTCCAGTCGTGTCCGACTCTGGGGTTGTGGCGCTCATCTCGCTCTATAGGCCGAGGGAGCCGGCGTTTGTCCGCAGACAGCTTCCGGGTCATGTGGCCAGCATGACTAAGCCGCTTCTGGCGAACCAGAGCAGCGCACGGAAATGCCGTTTACCTTCCCGCTGGAGTGGTCCCTATTTATCTACTTGCACTTTGACGTACTTTCGAACTGCTAGGTTGGCAGGAGCTGGGACCGAGCAACGGGAGCTCACCCTGTGGCATCTTTGAGAGTAACAACAATCATATTAATACAGATGATCTGGTTGATAAAGTGTACTTGGACTATCAAAAGCCTGTTGACTTAGCAGGCATGGAATCAGCAGAGAGGTCCTCTTGTGGATTGGTTAAGTCACAGGGAGTGGGAACAATTGGACAGTTCTCCCAGTGGAGGGGCCTAGAGTCCCACAAGGATCACTATTAGGACCTGTGCTTTTTAACTTGCTCATAAATGACCTCGACTCAGGGGTGAGCATCGAGGTGTTCGAGAGGGTTGATGGTCCAGCATTGTTGAAACAAAAAGAGATTGTGAAGAGCTCCAAAAGAGTTGTCTTCTACTGGCAGATATATACATACATGGGTACAGAGCAGAGATGGGAGGGGGGGCTTCCTTCTGAATAAACATGCACAGGATTGTGCCGGGAGAATGCCTTTCTGAGCCCCTTGATGTCCAGTTGCAGTGAATAGAAAACAAACCCCGTGTCATCTGAATTACGTGTACGATCCTCTTGATACACCCTGATCATGCAACTACATGTAAACAGCACTCCCGCCAATATCTGGCATCCCCGCCCCAAATACAAGGGAGCTCACCTTCCAGGCTGCTTAAGGTACGAGGGACTGCACCTGCTGTACTGTGCCTGCCCCCAGCTTGTGGGTGCACATAGAGAGGGGAAAGCCAGTGCTGTAGTTTCAGAGACTGACCAGCGTATGGCATGCTGACGAGAGGGGGGCCATGAGTGGATGTTGTTGCAGGGGTGGGGAGGTGGTTGCTGCAGACAGCTGCAGCCGAAGAGTTTAAGGGCATTTGTTGCTAGCTGAGAAGAAGCTCTTCAGTCAATTGAGCTGGCGGCAGGGGGGCAGGGCTGCACTTGGACTTGTCTTTGCTGACTGTCAGGCGCCATTTCCTCCCAAACGACATACATGCTCTCTCTCTCCCTCTGCCTCTCTCTCCCTCTGCATTGTTTCTTCCTCCAGCACCCTAATATCTGTGTCTTTTCCCTCCTTGTCAACACTTCTTATCCCAAGCTCCCTCCTCTCTCTCTTGTCTCTCTCTCTTCTCTCTCTCTCTCTCTCTCCTTTGCTATTGCATCTCCCTGGATCTCCCCTCCTTGCCGGTCTCTCCCTGCCTCTGGCATGCTCTAGGTGGCTCTTCCGATGCCTGAGCCAAACAGCTTCCCCCTAGGCGCAGCCGCCTCTTTTGGAACCAGTAGATGCTGCGAGCGGCTCCTGCCCAAGGAAGCTGCAGGCAGACGCGCTCTGCATCTGCCAGCTTGGCCTCCCTCTGACAGTCGAAGTTGAGTGAGCGATCATTAGGGAAGAAGCAGGGAGATGAGCTGATGTGGCGAGGAGTGCGGACGGGAGACAAGCTCGAGGGACCTCCTCTTCAGCCCTCTTCTTGGCGACATGGAAGGCAGCTGGTCTGGTTGCGCCACCCACCCGCCTCTCTTCTATCTCCTGGAGCAAACCAAGTTCCACGGGCTCCGCCATGTCCTCTCGGGACACCGGTCGTGCCCCCGCCGGGCCTTCTGGCTCCTGGCGTTCCTGGGCTCTGTGGCCTTGCTCGCCACCTGGTCCTCCAACCGCATCCGCTACCTGCTCTCCTGGCCCGTCCACACCAAGGTCCACCTCCTCTACGCCCGCCAGCTCACCTTCCCGGCCGTCACCCTCTGCAACAACAACTTGCTCCTCCTGCGCCGCATGAGCCGGGCAGACCTCCACCTGAGCGGCTACTGGCTAGGGCTCCTCAACAAGGACCTGCAGCCCGTGCCGGCCGTCGGGGCCGTGATGCAGGACCCCCGGTGGCTCTGGCTGGGGAACCTGCTCAACTTCTCCCACTACCTGCCGCCTTTGCCGCCACGGGAGCAGTCCACACGGCGCTTGCTCGACAGGCTGGGCCACCAGCTGGAGGAGATGCTCCTCTCCTGCCGCTTCCAGGGCGAGCGCTGCGGCCCCCACAACTTCACAACTGTGAGTCAGGGCAGGGGAAGGGGCATTTTGGGGAGGGCAGCTGCCCCACTGGAGCAGGGGGGTAAGAAAGGGCAGAGTGTTATAGGTGGGATGGGCCTTAGAGATGCGTCATGTACCGTCAATTGCAGAACAGCTGTTTCGACATTGTCCCTGGGCAAAGGGCCCTCGAATTTTGCCATGTCCCCAGAAGGTACGAATATCTCCTTGGCATCCCGGAATGAGAGGTCAGCGCCAAATGGATTAGGAATTGTTGAGGAATAAAAGGTTTGCTTCTGTGCAGAGCTATGGCAGTCTTTTCATGCTAGCGGTGTGTGTGTGTGTGTGTGTAACAATAAGTTAAGACAGTGTTGTGCCTGTACATAGTCTGCAAACATATAACTTGGCAATGTATGGTGTAGCATTTACTGTTTGGGGAATTTCAGCAAGTTTCTGGCTCTTTTGAACGTTAATAGCATACAACCAGAAGTGGGGGCTCAGTGGGCCTTTGTGGTTAGAACAGGAGGGTATATTTCACATCTCCCAACCCTACCTTTCCCCCCAAGAATTCCACATTATTCCAAAGCTCAAAATCTGAAAGCAGAACATATTATGCAAAAATAACCACAAGGATGAATATTTGTTGAATTCCGTAATTTAATCTTGTTTGCAAACTGGAGCAGAGTTAGTCCAACTCTAGACTGAGGAGGTGGCTGTCTAACTACTTAATGGGACGAGAGAAAGGGAAGGAAAGAGAGCAGAGTATAGGTAAAGTAACCAGGATGCAACCCAGAGATTTGCCACTTGTACTTCCGAGTCTGCTGCCAAGAACAGGAGAGGCAGCCATGACTCCTCCCTACTGTTTTCTTCCTCTCTTTTTATTGGCTCCTCACACCTGCCAGCTGTGTTGCATACCTAGGGTGTGGATCCTGCTCACTACAGTAGATGGAGAAGGCCAGGGGAGCAGGTGGGCGGAAAGGAAGGGGGCAGGTGTCAGAAGCTGCATTTTCTAATTCAGGCAGATTTCAAGGCACAAGAAGAATTTCTGGATTATAACCTGCCACTACTAAGTATGGGATGATATGGTGAATAGTTGGAATATTGTAGCAAGTGTGTTGATAGAGGACTATCAGAAATGCTACACCCATAAACCTTAAATGATGAGTTGCAGGTTGCAGCCTGTGGGTGCTGAAACCAAGGAGTTGTTAAGGTGTGGTTGCTCAACCAGAATTCAGAAATAAGAGTTCTCAGTGTCCCTGGCATCTGTTCTGCTATTAAGGGGCCAAGGGTGTTCTGAAACAAGAGGTACCCTTTATAATGTTCTTGGGCAATTTAGGAATGTGGGACACCCATTTAAGGGACACCAGGCAAATCTAAAACGATGGTAACTGAGATGCAGCATTTGAAAATCAACAACATTCCATTGATAAAGGTAAAGGGACCCCTGACCATTAGGTCCAGTTGCAGACAACTCTGGGGTTGCGGCGCTCATCTCGCTTTATTGGCCGAGGGAGCCGGCGTACAGCTTCCGGGTCATGTGACCAGCATGACTAAGCCGCTTCTGGCGAACCAGAGCAGCGCATGGGAATGCCGTTTACCTTCCTGCCAGAGCGATACCTATTTATCTACTTGCACTTTGACATGCTTTCGAACTGCTAGGTTGACAGGAGCAGGGACCAAGCAACAGGAGCTCACCCCATCGCGGGGATTTGAACCGTCGACCTTCTGATCAGCAAACCCTAGGCTCTGTGGTTTAACCCACAGCGCCACCCGCATCCAGTTTAATACCCATGTTAAGAACTGCTGAACTAGTTCTGCCGTGCTGTCCAGGGTTTTAGCACAGAACGTTTCATGGCCTTCATGAAAAAGATTTAGAGATTGGTGCTGGCAAGCTGCAGATGTAATGTTAAATCATGGTTTCACATCGCAGAAGCAAACCTGTGTGAGCTTTGGCCTCTCATAATCCTCTTCCCACCCATATGCTTCTTCTTCATGATCACTCACCTGATTGTGCCAGGTGAGTAATAGGTGGTGTTCCTGCCCACCTGTCAAAGTTGACCCTAGGGTGGGGGAGAGGTCTGTTTCTGTTTCCCCACAGGAAATGCACCCAAACCAAAGCAGCACCCAGCAGGAAAGAATGACCTGCTCCGCAGCGGATTAGTAGAGGCTTCAATCCTGCTCTCAGCTGGGGTCTGCTTTGCCAGTGTCTTTTTCCCTGCAGGAAAAGTTCTAAACTTTAGAACTAACTAACTAACTAACCAACTTTAAGACTAACAATGGTTCCCTGTAATTTCAGAATACAGGAACCATGGCTTGCTCCCACCAGGCTTATTTGATCCTTGCTTACCACAGTTGAAATGACACAGGGAACTGTGGTTATTTCTAAAGTGAAGGCAGAATATTTCGGTCTTCTTCTTACGTATGCAAAGGAGGAGAAAAGAGAAGGAGTGCATGTCAGAGGCTTGCCTCAGCTCATTTCTGAAACAGGAAACTATGGTTTAGCAGTATGTCTGAACCAGGCCTGAATCTTGTGGTAGATGGAAGCCATGAAACAAGAGGAGAGATGCGGAATTTCCACCTAAGGGAATCTGTGTGACATGGTCCCATTCCCACCCCCCCTGTATGATTTGCCAATCTGTGAGTGTATTTGCAATCATGACTCACGACAGATTGTTCATCTGAGTGTTTGTATTGTTTGGGTTTTAAAAATAAATGTATGGCTGCGTTTATTTTCGCCGCGAACGATGGTCTAAGTATACTGTACTGTTACAGCCACCCCCTTTCTCTTCTCATATCCCTTCTGCATGAAACGAAGCACCATGTTCTCTAATAAAAAGCAAACCTGGAATCTGCCCCAGGCTGCTGTCTTTTACTCTTGCTTCCTTGGCCACACTCAGTGTGACCTTGTTATGAATGAACATGAATGTAATCTGGCTGCACATCCTGCCGTGGGGGCTTTTTGCTCACTCACGTTTAGCTGTGACCTGCAAGAGGCACGACACGTTCACCAGTAACTTGGAGGCAGGCTGCCTCTCGCCTGCAGAGCTGTTTCTGGTACTTGTGTGGGAGGATCTTTAAGCCTCTTCGTGATCTGCTAACATACTTCTGTTTCCAACCACGAGGTGTGCTTATTCGCAGTAACAGACGGCAGGAACCCAAATTCCCAACCCTGATGGTTAAGACAGAGGCAGAGCTAGGTGCTCCGGCACCCAGAGTGGCGTGCACCCGGGGCGCGGGGCGAGCGGACCCCCAGGGTGCCACACATGGCGAGCAGTGGCCCAGGGGGTGCTGCACACGACAAGCGGTGTCCCACGGGGTGTGCCACAAGCGGCGTCCCATGGAGAGTGCCGCACATGGTGAACGGCAGCCAGGGGGGCACGGCAATGTCACCCCCCTCAGGGATGGCACCCGGGGCAGACCGCAAGCACTGCACCCACCTTCCTTCGCCACTGGGTTAAGAGTCACTGCATGATTTGAACTTTGTGAGGTTTGTGTATGTGTGTGTGTGTGTGTGTGTGTGTCCAACAATTCTTCTTCTTCTTCTTCTTCTTCTTCTTCTTCTTCTTCTTCTTTTGCTCCTATGCTGACCCTGGCCTGTGTATGTGTGTATCCAGAATGCTGCAGGGCTGGGGGACAAAGAATCATAGAGTTGGAAGGGATCCTGAACTAGTCCAACAACCTGCAGTGCAGGAATATGCAGCTGTCCCTTACAGCAATCGAACCTGCAACCTTGGCATTATCAGCACCACGCTCTAACCAACTGAGCTATCCAGCATCATTAGTCTGATTCTGATTCTAGGTTTGCCTGTAGCTCATGGAGACCATTTCAGTGTCCACTAGAAAAGTATCTTCAGATGTCTGCCATCTTGGGTGCCCAGGGCCCTGGGTGCCATGCAACCTGCATGGCCCTGGCACCAAAATTTGTGGGTGCCCAGCCCCTTCATGGGGGATTTTTTTGGGTGCTAGGGCACCAGAGAGTTGGCATCTGTGCTGCCATCCCATCCTTTCTGGACTGTGCAGGAATGCTTGGGAAGTGTATTATTTCAGACCTTTCTCTTGCAATAAATAGAGACCCTGGCTCCATAAATAAATAGGCGCTTCTAACTCCTACTTCTATCTCGTGCAAGATCCTCGGTTATATATCCATCGTATTTACCCCCCGGCACACAACTTTCCTCCAGGCTAAACAATGCCCAACTCCCTCTTGAAATGAACTGCATTCTCTTTGCAACTCAGGCAGCAACGTCATGACTTGGACATATACTTTGTGCATTGCGTTGCACTGCAACAACTCAACCCTAAGCATGTTCAGATAGAAGTACGTACATCTCACTGAGTTCAGTGATTGCAGCTTTCGGATTATCTGGGGCTTGATTTATTGACATGCTCGGGAATGCACTGTTAAGCTTGAATATATCCTTGGCTACACCCGGTACTTGCTTCTCTTATTAATACATTTGAATTTGAGTAAATCCAAAAGCCCATCATCCTGTGCATCTTTCTCCCGGTACCAGAATTTATTTGCCCCTCTCAACGCATTCTGAAAGCCTTGCTTGTTGCTGAGCTCCTGCTGGCTTTGTAGATTTTGCCAGACATCGCCACACGCTTTCAAGTCTATCTTCACAGCGATAAGAGTTCTTAAAGTATATTGGAAGCTGAGACTGTTGAAATGCTTGACTAATTGGGAAGCTTTTCCAACCTTTCAGTCAAGAGGCCTGAAGCACCTAGGCAAGGAAGCTGCACAAATGTACAAATGCCCATGGAAGCATCCTTGACAACTGAAGGGTCTCTCCTCTTTCCCTTCCAGTGGTATTTCATGACATAGATGTCACGACTCTAGATAATGCCCCCTTTTAAGTCTGGGGGATATATTGATATATCCTCCAAAACCAGTTCGAAGCCCATATCAGTTTAATTACTTTTGCGGTGGCAACATATCGTGAATCATGGTGTGCGTTGTTTGTGTGCTATGCAAAAATCACAATGTGGGGGAAACTGTGAAGCCAGCCAATGGTTCTCTGGATTCCTGCAGCGTAATCGCAAGAGCAGGCACCGGCAAAAATCACGGTGTGGGGAAAACCATGGAGCCAACCAGTGCCTCTCCATAGCTCCTTCCTTATTTCAGACATCGTGATACAGTCATACTGTGGAAGTCGAACGGAATCCGTTCCGGAAGTCCGTTCGACTTCCAAAACATTCGGAGACCCAAGTGCGGCTTCTGATTGGCTGCAGGAACCTCCTCGAGAGCCCCGTTGGACGTTGGGCTTCCAAAAGAACGTTTGAAAACCAGAACACTCCCTTCCGGTTTTCGATCGTTCGGGAGCTGGAACGTTCGACTCCCAAGGCGTTCGGGAGCCGAGGTACGATTGTATATCGGTGTATCACAATGTTTAGCTGATGATACATCACGATGTTGAAAACCAGGTATCATCCAGCCCTAGCCCCTTGCTCCCATGCATTTTCCTTGCAAAGTAGGGATTTGTATCATTTAAACTACTTGGGCATATGAGAACGAATAGAGCTTTCTGTATATCCGAGAGCTAAATTCAGGGATTCATTTTTCATAACAATGACTTGAATCCTTGCTCATGAGACCTGAGTACTTTGATGAAGACTGAACTACTTTTAATAATTCACCAGCCAGGCACACAAATTCATAATTCATCAGATGATTAATACCCCTTTGAATGGCTTACTCTCATTGACTTCCAACATCCCCAGGGTTGCAGGCTAGATGCCACAAAGACTTCACACCATGGGTAGGACTCCCACTGATGTGAGTGGACTTAAGGAGACCAGACAACTGGGCAATGTAACACATGCAAGTATCCAAAGTCAATGCAGAAGTCTCCTTAAGTTCGGTGCCTTCATTCTGTTTCATTTTTCATACAATGTTCATATAAGTTTAACTCTGAACGGACCTTTATAAAAGCAAACACTTTTTTTTTTTTAAACCAATGATTTTGTATTAGTTTTCCAAATTGTAAACAAATTAACAACACATTAATTCAAATTTAACACCAATTTGAAAATTGACTTTTCACACACACCCCTTCCAAGATGCTTTTTTTCCCTCCCACCTTTGCTGCTCACAGTAAAATACTTAATTTCTAATACTTTCCCATCCATTCCTATTTCCATCGACTGTGCATGTTCAGTTCCTGTTTAGACGTTTACCAGACCATTTTTCCAGTGAATGAAATAGAATTAATCTTCCTTTATTGATGCGTATGAGTCATGAATCATAATTTTAAATCGTATTTCCTCCAATACAGCTTTATCATCCTGTCTTTATGCGTTCGCAAAAAAAAGCGAATGCTTTTATATTCACCGGCTAGCCCACAAATAGAACCAAGAAAAAAAATGAGTTATTTGAAAAGAACTTGCATGCATCCAAGTTTAAATGCTTGACAAAGATTCAGTTCACATACAGAGAGACTAGTACACACTTCCCCTCCTTGTATTACTAAAAGTCATGTTGTGACACGACTTCTCCTTGCAAGCAAGTTTTCCTCCCTGCTTTTTTTTTTCAAAAGCAGAAAAGAATTTTATTTCAGATTTGAGGAACACAGTCATCTTTATTTCATTTATCAGACACAGCATTCAGACTGTGCCTGTAAACTGGATGGATCAGTAGACAGTCTCGTATCATAATTGGTTAATGCAAATAAATGCTCCGAGGCAATTCCCAATTCTATCTAGCCACTGTCAGTGCAGATAAGAGGGATGGAATATTATTTATAATACCTGAAATTCAAGCACACCACTGTATCAATATCCATTAGGCACTTCCCAAGGTGAAAAACAACAAGATTAGGCAAACATTTCTAGTAATAGAACAAAGAGTGGTTTGGCCAATGGTGGTAATAATAATAATAATAATAATAATAATAATAATAATAATAATTTTTATTTAAAAAACCCACAGCAAAATAGAAGAAAATCCAAAATGGTATAAGCCAATATTTGTTGGGAAATCCCAATGTGTTTAAAGCACAAATCGCTTCCTCAGGAAAGTAACTTGAAGAGCTTTTTATAATTTAAGGAAATGTGTTTCTCAGACAGACATAATGATGAATGCATAATACAATCAATTAAAAAATAATGAAAATCTACCCCAAATTCTATTGTTGCATGATTAGAACCCATGCCCATATTACTTCCTATTTAATACAACTAATATATTCAAACATGTATGCAACCTTAAGGAAAAGGTTGCTTCTGTCCTTGGTTTTACAAAAAAGCTTTTTCTTCCCCATCTCTTCAAATTGCATTTGTCTCCCAAAATTGACTGGTTTCATTATAACATGAGCCTACTGTATAAAACAATGGCCACTTTATGTTCAGCTTAGTATTGATTTTCAAATCAAGTCTAGGCACCAGGATTTGTGGGATATATACCCAACATGGAGCAAAGACAGAGCCAGGATGGAGCCTGGGAAGGACTTGGAATCCTGTAGCATCAACCGTGGGAAGGGAGAAGAGTACACTGGGGAATTCACAAAACGCTTTCATTGTGAGCCTCCTTAAATCAAGAAGAAAAAACATCCGTGTCTTCTCAGGTGTAATGGACAAAACAAAGATGTTGGATCGTATATAAACACGAGAAGGGATCATCCAGGCCCACAAAGTAATTGATGAGCTATAAACGCTCGGCTCTGCAAGCTACAAATGGTTAGCTCTGTCATTATGAAAAGCAACATGACTTCAAATGAACAAACACATCCACCGTGGGGGAACAGGAGCATGCAGCTACCGATATTGCACTAATCGGAAAGCAATTCCAACTACTGGAGCATGCAAGGCACTCGGAAACTACACTGGAAGACAGAGAGAAACCTGCCTCACGCTTCTAAGGGATCCCGGAATTGGGGCAAGAAAACGAACCCAGAAGCTGTGATATGAGTATATCCCTGGTGTGATCACTTACTGTCACTGGGTGAACTCGTTCCCAGCCTGTGCCCCATTTTCATCACCTAAGACTTAAACATATCCATTACATAAGCGCTGGATGGGATGGACTTAACTCAGCTGGTATCTACAAAACACTTTAGTATTCCTTGGGTACCAGCTGCCAAATCTAACTTCTCAGCCTATTTGTTACATGAATTGCCTGGCAGGGACCATTATCTGAGCATCTTCAAATGATTAATTACCCAGTAGAGTCTAAATACTAGCATACAATAGCTGAGGTTATCCTTCTTCAGCAAGGTTTGGGGCGGGTGGGCAACTAATGAATATTCACCTCTAGAACTTGAGTTCACTGTGTTGCCTTTTGTTCACATTCTCTCCAGGGCTATTGGTGAATGCATAACCCCAAACCCGAGTCGCAAAGGAAATTGCAGTAGAATGACAATGCTCCGGTTCTGCTTCTGTCACACATTGCAGCCCCACCACTCAAATCCAGTACATTCCACATTCCTCCCAGGCAATTCACTTGTACACTCCCAGTATCCCTATGGCTTCAAGGTCATTGAGAATGGGTTGTTATTAGGAGAGCTGCAAAACTCCAGACGGCCAGGAGCTGTCCCTGGTGCTGAAACCAAGTGCTGAAAGCACATCCTGGGAATCTTGCTTATTATGCCTACCTGCAGAGTGTGGTGGAGCGATACGCCAGCAATTGACCATCAAGAGCTGGCAAGGATGTATGAACTCCAAAAGGAATATTCTATCTCCTTGTCTAATTTTTGTCCTTCCGTTCTCCTCCACAGGTGTACACACGCTACGGAAAGTGTTACACATTCAACTCAGGTCAGCCTGACAAGCCGCCACGCATCACCAATAAGGGAGGAACGGGGAACGGCTTGGAGATCATGTTGGACATTCAGCAAGATGAGTATCTCCCTGTCTGGGGAGAGACAGGTAAGAGTTACTCCTGGCTTCTCTTGACTCTACATTGACTCCTCCCTTATCCATATTTTCCTTTGTGCCACATGACTCTGCTGATGCCTCATCTTCTCAGACCTCTGCCTCCCACACCCATCCCCCTTGATGCCTCCTCCCAGAAATACCCCACCCCTTGCTCCATCTTCCAGTTGATCACTCCACATTCTGCCTCCTTGCCCTGTTCCTCAACCCAGTGTGTCTCTCTCTGCTTCCTTGCTTTTCTAGACCTGCGCCGACTCCTTAAACCCACACCGCACTTTCCCTCCTCCCTTCCTTTCAGTCACCCCCCCCCCATTTGTGTCCTATGCGTCTCTCCATGGCAACCAGCTGATCATAGCCAGGGAAGGCGATGCCTCTTATCTACAAATAGCACATTGTTCTTTGTAGGGGGAATATGTTGTCAAGGCTACGGTGAGGCAGGGTGGGAAGTGAAGCCTGAATCCCAGTTCAAAGGTCACCATGGATCCCACGGGAGTAGCTTTCTAGGTCCCTGGCTGGGCCTTGATTTCAGTAAAGCGGGGTGTTGGAGCACAACCCTGTCTGGGAATCTTTCCCTTTGACCTGAAAGACCTTTTCCCTAACTCATGAAGGGGTTGGTTCTAGGTGCAGCTAAGAAATGTTCTGGGAAGATTTACTGGGGAAATCCAGCCAGGTGGGTGGGGTACAAATAAATATTATTATTATTATTATTATTATTATTATTATTATTATTATTATTATTATTATTACTTTTATCAGTATTACTTTATGCATTCCTGAACCTGGCCTTGCTTTTTTTAAAAAAATGAAGTGGGGAGGACTGATTTCTGGTTTAAGTCTCCAGATTATTCTGGCTCCGATTGCATAAAGCTAAAGATGTAGTTGGTATTGATTGATGCAGGGGGTGGGCTGTGAATCAGACAGGGGGGTACTTTCCCTCTTTGGTCGCCATGTATCTCCCTATCGATGCAGGGTAAGGGGAAGTGCCTTTGCTTTCTGGCTCTGAGTTTGAGCCCTGCAATCATCACCTGAGCCCCCTTTTCTACTCTCCATCTCTCTGTTCTGCAGATGAGACCTCATTTGAAGCTGGGATCAAGGTGCAGATCCACAGCCAGGATGAGCCACCCTGCATTGACCAGCTGGGATTTGGGGTGGCACCTGGTTTCCAGACGTTTGTCTCCTGCCAGGAGCAGCGGGTAAGATGTGAACATTCCCTTCCCTTTCAACCAGCCTCAGGTATCTGTACTAGCACATCCCCATGGTCTAGGCAGCAGGAGAGTACCGGTAGAACCCCCTTATTTTTCTTGCTGATGACAAAGACAACGGCGGTATTGAATGGATAGTTTAGAGCCAGAAAAACTCTGGAAAGTGAAATTTATTACAGTCGTACCTTGGAAGACTTCCAAAATGTTCAGAAACCAAACTGTGGCTACTGATTGGCTGCAGGAAGCTCCTGCAGCCAATCCAAAGCCATGGGAGCCCCATCAGACGTTCGGCTTCCAAAAATAGCTTGCAAACCGGAACAGTCACATTTGGGTTTGCGGTGTTCAGGAGCCAAAATGTTTGAGGACTAAGCTGTTGGAAAACCAAGGTACAGCAGTACTCATTTTATTTATGAATTGCTCCTCTTGAGTCAGCTGAAAGCAATTTACAGGTGAAACTCGAAAAATTACAATATCATGGAAAGGTTCATTTCTTTCAGTAATTCAACTTAAAAGGTGAAACTAATATATGAGATGGACTCATGACATGCAAAGCGAGATATGTCAAGCCTTTATTTGTTATAATTGTGGTGATTATAGCGTGCAGCTGATGAGAACCCCAAATTAACAATTTCAACTTTGGGGTTTTTATCAGCTGTGTGCCATAATCATCACAATTATAACAAGCAAAGGCTTGACATACCTCGCTTTGCATGTCATGAGTCTATCTCATATATTAAACTCCAGTAGCTAATGAAAACAGTTGCTTACATAAATGGACTTTTCCACGATATTCTAATTTTTCGAGTTTCACCTGTACGATATACTGAAAGCATATAGAGAAGTACTTACAATTGCAAATATAAAAATGTGCTCATGCACACACAGAGAGCTTAGAATAACAGTAGCACATGCACAAAGTCAATTCACATCTAATACAGGTACCAAGTAGGAGAAATAGTATCATAGTGTTGAATAGAAATCAAAGTGTTGGTTCTGTCCTTTAAAGCCCTAAACGGCCTCTGCCCAGTATACCTGAAGGAGCATCTCCACCCCCATCGCTCAGCCCAGACATTGAGGTCCAGCTCTGAGGGTCTTCTGCTGGTTCCCTCACTGCGAGAAGTGAGGTTATAGGGAACCAGGCAGAGGGCCTTCTCAGTGGTGGCACCCGCCCTGTGGAATGCCCTCCCATCAGATGTTAAGGAAATAAACAACTATCTGACTTTTAGAAGACATCTGAAGGCAGCCCTGTTTAGAGAAGTTTTAATGTTTGAAGTTTTGTCGTGATTTTACCAGTCTGCTTAGAGCCTCCCAGAGTGGCTGTGGAAACCCAGACAGATGGATTATTATTATTATTATTACTACTACTACTACTACTACTATTATTATTATTCGAATTGTAGAGCTGGAAGGGACCCTAAGGATCATCTAGTCCAAACCCCTGCAATGCAGGAATATGCAGCTTGTCCCATATGGTGATTGAACCTGCAATCTTAGCGTTATCAGCACCATGCTCTAACCAACTGAGCTATCAAGCTTGGTCATGCCTAGTACTGGAAGTCCAAAAGGACTTTGGTGTCAAGGGAGTGCCATAAATGGTTAGTGTCAGTAAGCTGGTAGCAATGACTTCAGACTTCTACCCTTCTCTGCATGGGAACATCCTCAGTATAAGCCTACATATTCATTGCTGTATTTTACTATTGCCCCTGTGTTGTAAGGAAGCTGCTTTCAGAAGCACTTTTGAGAAATGGGAATATAAATATTCTTTAAAATACATAACATAAATAAATAAACCAGCCTTTTAACATCAAAGTTTGGGGAGGGCGAAAGGCTCTAAAAGGAAAGATTCTAACCACTCTTCCACGGTCAAGTAGTGAATCACAATCATCAGCATGAATAGAGCGGATTTGGTGAGTTGTTAATTTCAGCTGGAATATTTAATAACGAAAACTCAGCGGGAGATAATAGAAACTAGGAGGAAATATGTGCTTGAAGACATTGTGGGCGTCTTAGGAAAATAATTGTGTGTGTGTGTGTTTAATGCAAAACAAAGGATGCAAGCAGACTTTTAGAGAATGCAAACAGACTTTTATTTACTTTTTAAAACGTTTTTCTGTACCACTTTTCCAGCCCTCTCCAAAGTGCTTTCAGCAATAAGTATTACAATATTACATGACCAAATCCCTTCCAGTCTCCAAAAACCCAATGCACTGGGGAATATGTCACATTAGGGAAGAGGCTAGAGTAGAACCTTTCTGCCTGACACTTGCTTACTTGCAAGTAAGTACAATACAGCCAGTGTGGCATAGCCAGTAGAGGAGGGGTCGGCAAGGTTTACCTTTCCTGGGCCGGTTCACTCCAGCGGAGATCCCTCCGTGGGCAGAAGCACGCGCACCTGCAATTTCTGGCGTCTGCGTAGAAGCGGTTTCCGGTGTCTGCTCATGCGCAGATGCGATTTCCAGTGCCGCGGAAGCGAGTCCCCACACCATGCTGCGCCAGTTTAGTGCAGCGCATGGGGACTCACCAAGCATGTGGCTCGGTTCGGGGGTGGCTAGTGGGCTGGTTAAACAACCCCGTGGGCTGCTTGTGGCCCATGGGCTTTAGGTTGCCGACCCCTGGGCTAGAGGGATCAGCCGCAAAGCCCACCGGGTGACTTTGAGCAGATTGCTACCTCTCAGCCCAACTTAACTTCGCAAGATAGTTGCGCAAGATAAAGAAACGGGGAGAGATCCATTTATGCTAACCTGAGTTCTTTGGATGAAGAGCAGGATAAAGGCGCCACCTAAATAAATAACATGAAAAATGAAATATCTGTCGACTGCTTTTCAGCCATCACTGTCTGAACTAGCATTCCACTTTCAAGGACTTTGTGATCATGGGAGAAGATTCAATCAATCAATCAATCAATAACAATTTATTCGACCGTCAGTCAGAACACAATCATCCATACAAATTTTAAAACCTGAGACAACTCAGAGGGGTTTACACTAAAACATACACTAAAAGTAAATTATACATAAAAACCCATATCGATACTATCGATTTTGACCTTACGCTGTTTAAGGGCCAAAAAAAGAAATTTGGCCACCTCAAAGGTTGTGGTACCAGTAAAATTATTCACCAAAAACGAAACCTGACATTCTCCATCTACCAGGCTAAGGTGGCCTAAGAGTGGAGCTATCAGTTTTTGTCTAAGGGCTACATAAAATGGACAGGTCAGGAGAATGTGTTCGGTTGATTCAACCTTTCCCAAGGCACAGGGACAGACTCTCAGAGCATATGGGACTCCCTTATATTCAAGATTCAAACATGAGATTTCTCTCCTGTATCCTGTGTTACAGTCATTGGAGGGTTGTAACATGTGTCTTTTTGTTCTGGCTTGAATCAGCTCTGGCACAGTGTGATATCTTCTTGCGAGAGCAAGAGTTTTGATAGGCTATTTTATTTTATTTTATTTTATTTGCATCTGGTCTTCTGCTGTCCACATGGCCCTTGCATTCAGCCCACACTTGTTTCCTGCCTGTCGACATTGCAGGTGCAAATTGTGGAGCCAAAGCAGCAGATGTGGACCTGTAAGGCAGTCTATTAGGCAGATATTGTTGGAATACAAGTTCCATCGGCCCCAGCCACTAGGGCAAATGGACCTGGGTGATGGGAACTGTAGTCCATGTTGACCACTCTTCCTCTGTTTGTGAAAGTGGGAGAGGAAGGATGAGCTCTGATGAGGCCCTGCTTAAGCACTGTGGCCCAAACACAGCCCTTCTCCTTCTCTAGGAAAGGGTGGTGAGAGAGTGCCATTCTCAGCCGCTCTTCACCCATTCTTTGTGCAGCTCATCTACCTTCCTCCACCTTGGGGCGACTGCAAGTCGGTGACCATGGAATCCGAATTCTACGATACCTACAGCATCGCAGCCTGCCGCATCGACTGTGAGACCCGCTACTTGGTGGAGAACTGCAACTGCCGCATGGTGCACATGCCTGGTAAGGTGGAGGGATGAAGCTGGTGGCAAAGCAAAGAGTGGAGGCCAAAGCAATTGCACAGACAGAGGGATTTAAAACAAGCCACCTGAGGGATACTTTGAAAGATCAGGATTCCCCTGCTTACCTACAGAGCATATTTCCTCGTGAATAGGCACACCGGTCTGGTGGTGGTCTGGCATGTCATGTGTACTTGTGAGTTAGCACAGTGGCGTAGCAGGGGAGGCACAGGGGCGGTTGCCCCGGGCACAGAATTCTTAAGGGTGCAAACCACGCTACGCCACTGGGCCACAGCAGTCCTGAAGGTGCCGCGAAACTGGGAGGGAGGTTGGCTCCGTTTCCTGGCCCGGTAATGCACGGAGCAAGCGTTTCCGAGCACAATTCAAAGTGTTGGTGCTGACCTTTAAAGCCTTAAACGGCCTTAGCCCAGTATACCTGAAGGAGCGCCTCCACCCCCATCGTTCAGCCCGGACACTGAGGTCCAGCATTGAGGGCCTTCTGGTGGTTCCCTCCCTGCAAGAAGTGAGGCCATTGTTTCCTGAATTGTTGAATATTTTCAACCCTTCGCAAAATCAAAGTTTGTGGTGCTGCTGAAAACGTTTATTAAAAGCCCCCCCCCTTGGTTCAAGCTTAATTATAACTATTATATCTGTTCCCTAATTGCAGCCACTCCCATTCTTTGTACTGAGTGCATCCTTTAACAGAACCCAGCGCTCCCTCAGCCAGCCTACCTTGGTCTGTATTCAATCTTTCCTGTTAAGCAGAAATCCTTGTCAAGGGATGCAATTAGCATAATAAATATGAATTAATTATTCCAGTCAGTTGCATCTCCTGGGGAGAAGAGGGCAGGCAGAATAATAGTGTAGATGTATGAGGAGAAAGAGAGGGAAGAGTTTCCCCCCCCCAAAGGCAGGCTGATCCTGTCAAATGATATCCAGACTTCTGGAGAAGGAGATGGAATCAGGATTTGAATGACAGCCAAGGAGAGACAGCAGCAAAAACTTGCATCCAGCTTTGTTTATGTAATGACTGCTTTGGGGTGGTTTTTATGTTTTGTTTTTTGCTTTATCAGGTCTCTATCTTACAAGCAGTGGCGTAGGAAGGGGGGCGTTGGGGGTGGTGCGCTTTGGGCACCACCATGGAGGAGGGGTGACACTTGGCGCACCCCCCCCTGCAACGCCCAAGCCGAGCCCTGCCACCCGGTAGAAAGCGGGCACTGACGATTTGGTCACAAACCTGCTCGGCGTGCGCTTTCCTTTTTAAGACTGGGGTGGAGGCGAGGGGCAGCCCAGGAAGGTCCCTGGCCCTCCCCTCGCTTCCACCCGCTCCGTAGCGCATGCGTATGCGTACAACGGAGTGCCGCCGCAGCAAACCCAGCGAGCAATTTGCGGAGCGAGGCAGCCTCGCTCCGCACCTTGCCCACAACCTGCTCAGCGCCGCAGCAAACCCTGCGAGCAAGCTGCCTCGCTCCGCAGCTTGCTCGCAGGGTTTGCTGCGGCACCACTGCGGAGCGCGCATGCACCGCTCTGTATGACGCGTGCGCGCTCCGCACCCCCGGGGGTGCCCCCGGTTTTGCCGCTCCCGGCGGCTAAGTGGCTTCGTTCACCACTGCTTATAAGGTCTCTGAGAAACCTGAATGCAACTAGAGATACAAAGGAAATATCTCTCTAAGGACTATGTTTTCACTAACGGCACTGTGTTTTGCTTGCTACACTGGTCCGATTCACACACAGCACTAAGCCAAACCCAGCCAGACAGAACAAGTGTGAGGATCCCCCAGAGCAAAAATCATGGCTGCTTTGCTCCTCGGTTCTACTGCCGCCACTGCACAATCCAAGACCAAGCCATGGTTTGGCTTAATATTATATACAAACCCAGACTCATGGTTTGTATCACTCCCAAGTCCCAACAAACCATGAGCTGTAACCAAGGTTTATTCTCGATTTCCCACTTGTGGTTTGTTCACATATAATGCTAAGCCAAACCACGACAGCTCTGGGTAGTGTGGCAGCAACAGGGCCATGAGAGGAGTGAGGTGGACTTAATTTTTGCTAAGGTGCCCACACTCTTGGCTTGTCTTAGTGTTGATGTGAGAACAAGGCCACTCTGTGGGCAGGACTTAACAAAACCCGATCCGTTAACTCTCTGGGCAAGGCTTCGGCAGTTTTTACAGATACGATTCCTAGGGAATGCAGCTTTTGAATCTTTCCCCCTAATGAAGAAAATCCCCTCTCCCCACACATAGAAAACTAGCATGCCAAGGGAAAAGGCTCAGCCCCACCCTTCCTTCTGACTTGCTGTATTTCTATCTGCAGGGGATGATCTCCACATAGGAATTAGGAATGATACCAGCTTCTAGCCACAAAAGATTAATAAGGAATACAAGATGTTCCAGCAAAGTCAGAGCTAAGCTTTTTAGGAGGGAGGCAGGGAGCTGAAATGTCCTTCCTTCACTGTGCAGGAGACACATCTGCATCGAAAAGCCACTAGAGAGCTTATCTACCTTGCATGCAAAGGCATAACAAGGTTAACCATCTGGGCATCTCAACCAGGGAAATGTCAGCTCTAAAAAGATGCAGTAGGCTTCCTTAGCAATGAAAGTGGGCAGAACGAAGGAGAGAGGTGGGGGACTCAGCATCCCTTGGAGACTAAGGATCACCTAATGCAGAGAAGCCACAACCCCTTTATCACAAAACTGCAGCAATTTAAACATGCAGGTTGTCCCCTCCTCTTTCAGTTCACATTTATGGGTAGAATGAGGAGTCACATTTGCACTCATGCAAAGCAGGGAGATGTGTGGGCGTGCAGAACATTGCAAATTCTGCTCCCTTGTTAAATTTCACTGCTTGTGAACGCAGGAGGTCAGAATAGAGTCTCACCGTGATATATAAACTTTGTGGTGTGATTTGCTTGCTTTTCTGTTCCCCTGCAGGTGATGCTCCCTACTGCACCCCTGAGCAATACAAGGAGTGTGCAGACCCCGCTCTTGGTAAGCAGACGGGCGGCATATAAATAATAAAAAATATGATGATATGATGGTGGTGTCTATGTGGACATAGACATGGTGTAACTGTTCCCCTGAAGGACCAGGTTCGCAGCCTGGGAGTCATTTTTGACTCACAGCTGTCCATGGAGGCACAGGTCAATTCTGTGTCCAGGGCAGCTCCATCTGGTACGCAGGCTGAGACCCAACCTGCCCGCAAGCTGTCTTGCCAGAGTGGTGCATGCTCTAGTTATCTCCCACTTGGACTACTGCAATGCGCTCTACGTGGGGCTACCTTTGAAGGTGACCAGGAAACTACAACTAATCCAGAATGCAGCAGCTAGACTAGTGACTGGAAGTGGCTGCCAAGACCACATAACACTGGTCCTGAAAGACCTACGTTGGCTCCCAGTACGTTTCCGAGCACAATCAACGTGTTGGTGCTGACCTTGAAAGCCCTAAACAGCCTTGGCCCAGTATATCTGAAGGAGCGTCTCCAGCCCCATCATTCAGCCCAGACACTGAGGTCCAGCATTGAGGGCCTTCTGGCGGTTCCCTCCCTGCGAGAAGTGGGGTTACAGGGAACCAGGCAGAGGGCCTTCTCGGTAGTGGCACCCGCACTGTAGAACACCCTCCCATCAGATGTCAAGGAAATAAACAACTATCTGCTTTTAGAAGACATCTGAAGGCAGCCCTGTTTAGGGAAGTTTTTAATGTTTGATTTTTTTATCATGTTTTTAATATTCTGTTGGGAGCCAGAGTGGTTGGGGAAACCCAGCCAGGTGGGCAGGGTATGTATGTATGTATAAATATAGATAGATAGATAGATAGATAGATAGATAGATAGATAGATTGTTGTTGTTCAGTCGTGTCCAATTCTTCGTGACCCCATGGACCAGAGCACGCCAGACACCCCTATCCTCCACTGCCTCCCGCAGTTTGGCCAAACTCATGCCAGTCGCTTCGAGAACACTGTCCAACCATCTCATCCTCTGTTGTCCCCTTCTCCTTGTGCCCTCCATCTTTCCCAACATCAAGGTCTTTTCCAGGGAGTCTTCTCTTCTCATGAGGTGGCCAAAGTACTGGAGCCTCAACTTCAGGATCTGCCTTTCCAGTGAGCACTCAGGGCTGATTTCTTTAAGGAAAGAGATGATAGATAGATAGATAGATAGATAGATAGATAGATAGATAGATAGATAGATAGATAGATAGATAGATAATCTGTGCCTGGTTGAAAGACCCTTAGAGTCACAAGGAAGGACCCTTCCAGATTCTAAAGGAAGAGCTTAACGCAAGTGCAGTAATCCATATCTCTTTCCCCAAAACACTTGTTTTGAACTGACATCTACTTCTCCTTCCCTGCTCCCACAGACTTCTTGGTGGAGAAGGACAACGACTACTGCGTGTGTGAGATGCCTTGCAACGTCACCCGCTATGGCAAGGAGCTCTCCATGGTCAAGATTCCAGTAAGGCATCAGCCAAGTACCTGGCCAAGAAATACAACAAGAGCGAGCAGTACATTGGGTGAGTGCTGCCGCCTGCCTCAGCCGCAGACACCACCGCCTCTCCAATCCGCTTGCCATCATTATTTCTGCACCCCGTGCCCCAAGCAAGGGAGGTCTAGCAAGGCCCCAGCCCAAACAGCAAGCGAGGGCATTGCTGAGCACTTAGGAGATTTGGGGCAAATTTCCTGGTGCAAACTTATGCAAATTTGGGTCTCTGGAGAAGTTACGAAGGTGGGAATCCCAAAAGCACTGTGTTTTGCAGCATGCCCAACAGCCCTGTAAAAGCAAAGTTTTGTTTGCCCTGGAGGAATTTTTAAAAGGCCATTTCAGTCAGCCCACACCTAGCTCCCCTACATGTGTGGCATCAGATGAGGGACAGGTGAAGATGCAGCTCCCTGCCAAAAAGTAAGGGTTTCCAGACAATAACCCTCCAAAGCATGGGTAGGCAAACTAAGTCCCGGGGCCCAATCGCCTTCTAAATCCAGGAATCAGCGTGTTCTTACAGTTTTTGCATGAGTAGAATGTGTGCTTTTATTTAAAATGCATCTCTGGGTTATTTGTGGGGCATAGGAATTCGTTCATTTTTTCCCCTCCAAAATATAGTCCGGCCCCCCCACAAGGTCTGAGGGACAGTGGACCGGCCCCCCAGCTGAAAAAGTTTGCTGACCCCTGCTCCAAAGCCTCTCTGCCTTAGTCCTTACAGTCTATTTTCAATCTTTGGGGGGAGGAATTAGGGGAGAATCTAAGGATATGGTCCACCAGCTGAAAAGGTAATCCTATCCTGTCCTACAAAATATTAGGAGGGTCTCTGTTTCTTGAAGGCTGAGTGCCTTAGGTTGGTACCAGCTACATCCCTAAATCTTGGGTCCAGGCAGGTAAGTGCCCATGCTGGTGCTAGGCATTATTTATAAGGATGGTTGAGGGGTAGATATTTTGGTCACTGCTAGGCAGATGCTCGTTTTAGAAGCTTGCAATCACTTTGCTTCCTCCCGTACAGGGAGAACATCCTGGTACTGGACATTTTCTTTGAAGCTCTGAACTATGAGACCATCGAACAGAAGAAAGCATACGAAGTGGCTGGACTTCTGGGTGAGATTATCCTCTTCTTTTTTGTGGGGGGGGGGGCGGGGGCGGGGACAGCAACTGATGGAAACTGATGCACACTTCCTGATTTCTCTTACCCCTTTTGGGGTGACTTGGGTGCCTGTCTATAGTCCTCAAAATGCACACATAATCGGAGCTTGCAATTCTACAGTTGTGTGGAAAACAACAACCCAAGTGCAGAATGCCAGGCGGGAGAATCCCAACGTTCCTTTCCCACCCACCGAGTAAATTCACAATCCTTAAGTCTTCTCCATTAATGAAGGCTGGTCCATTAGGGCAACAGGGGGCACTGCCCCACCAACCTCAGTCTGCCCCCAGCTGCCGCCGCCACCCACACCTGTCTTCTTTCTTACTTACAGGCCGCCCAGAGAGGGTGGCATTGCCTGAGAGCTTCCGCCTCCTAAGTCTTGGTGTCGCCCCCCTTCCAGAACTCAACAAGGAACAGGAGGGGGAGAAACTAGAATTATTTTGTTCAGTCTGTCATGGGCTCAGACTCCGCCTACTGATAGGGCTTCTAGCTTTCTTCCCTACCAGGCTAGTGGGCACCAGCACATTTAAGGCTGCAAAGATAGGTGTTAGCCAGGGCCGTCTTAACCATTGAGCCTACTGGCGCAAGGCGCGAAGGTGCAATGGCCTGGAGGGCACCTTTGCCCTCCAGCCCCGCTGGCTGCACCCGCTGGCAGCGCCCTCCGGCTGCCTGGCGGGGAGCGGGAGCTGGCCAGCCGCACCGCGCCCTCAGGCTGCCCGGCAGAGCACGGGAGCTTGAGCCGGCAAGCTGCACCGCACCTCCGGCTGCCCAGCGGAGTGTGGGAGTGCGAGCTGGCCGTGCCGCGCCCTCCGGCTGCCCAGCGGAGCGTGAGCTGCCCGGCCGCACCGCGCCCTCCGGCTGCCCAGTGGAGCATGGGAGCACGAGTTCGCTGGCCGCGCCAGGGCGCCTGATATGCTTAAGACGGCCCTGGTGTTAGCAATCGCCTGGTGGCATCAGAAACGAGTGGAGAGGGAGGGTGGCAAACTAGTGTGGTTTGAACAAGACTCGTCCGGTGGATGGAGCCAAGCATGGCTTTTGATTTTTTGTTAGCGGTGGGCCTCGCCATTTTGGGGAAAGCAGGAGAGGTTTGGAGAAACAGGAGGTTGGGGCACATGTTGGCATGTCAGAGAACAATCCAATGGACCAGGCTGGGGAGTTCAGCAGAAAAACAGGCTCATTTGAGGGGAATGGCAGGAGATATATATCCAGACACCTGATTTGTTCCACAAAGTACCTGATAAATACCAAACCTAAGGCAGGCAGGTCAAGTAAAATGTCAGACAACTGGCATCCCTCTCTCCAGACCACAGCACTGCGGCCCATGTTTGTCAGCCCCAAAATGGGAAAATAAGCCAAGTCCCATCTAAAGTAGAACGGCAATTTAAACTAACATATAGAAGAAGAGAAGAAGAGAACATTTAAACATTTAAAGAGATTGGGATGTGTTTGTTGAATATATGGGGGGAAATAGTGTATATTTGAAAACATGGGCAGCATTAAGTTAAAATCAACAGTTTTGATGGATGTAATAATAGAATACTGAATGTTTAGTTTATTTAAAATATGCAGGGATTTATGTTGTGCAGAATGAACCATGGGAAGTGAAGAAGGGATGTCATTGATATTTTAAGGTTGTTTAATGAATATTCTAAAATGTAAAACAGAAAATTTAATAAAAATTATAGGGAGGGGGGATCCCTCTCTCCAGACCACATTGGGCTTCTTAAACCACCATGTCCCTGCCGACCTCCCCGTCAGCATAGATTGGACCAACCAAGTCTGGAGAGCTGAATGTTGAGATTAGGGATCCAGAGAACTGTACCCCAATCTCAGTACCTGATTATTGCTCCCCTCTCCTCTTGCCTGCAGGTGACATCGGGGGACAGATGGGGCTGTTCATTGGAGCCAGCCTCTTAACTGTGCTGGAGCTATTTGACTACGCCTACGAAGTGAGTTTGGCTCCCTGGAGCATGATGGGGAACGGGGTACAGATCTGCTTACCATCTAGAGAATCTTTTCAAAGGCACACAAAACCCTTTCCACTGCTAAAACAAGGCCTGTCTGTTGCCTGGATGGGAGACTCTCCTGGGGACTATATGGGAGGTGCTCTGAGCTCTTAGGGAGGTGGAAAGAGGAAATGCCCCTTCCTCAGAGTTGCAAATGGATCTTTATTTGGGGTTCTCAGCCATCTAAGCTAAGGCAATCTTGCAGGGCTACTTACCCATTGCAGCCTGAAGGCCACATTCCCCTTGGCCAATCCTCTGGGGGCTGTATGCCAGCAGTGGGCATTGGTCAGAAATAGGTGTGGCCAGTCATGCACTCACATGCACACTCTCTCTCTCTCTCTCCTCTCTCTCTCTCTCTCTCTCACACACACACACACACACACACACACACACACACACTGGAGCTGACCCATGCAGATCAGCTAAGGAGGAGAGGGTGGTCGGTTCCTCTCCATACATCAAACAAGGAATTGATGATCAGGAAGGAGGTGATTTGCATCTCAACCAGAGCCATAGGCTCTGCTCAATCCATGCTGTATTTTAATCTTTCCTGCTTCCCCCACAATGCTGAATTGGTGGGGTCCTTGGGGGACTAGAAAAATGTGCAGGGCTAAATTGGACCGCTGAATTGAGGGTTAGGCCCCCGCCGCATTATAGCGTCTCCCAGCGAGATTCTCCCAGCACCAAGATGCTGATGGTCCCAATCTTTGCCTCCCTTACCATTGTGCAGACAAGCTCATAGCAGCAAACCGAGCACCTTCCCTCCATTTTTCTCTCCGATGCTCTGAGGCGCCAGCTGCAGTCTTAAGCGACAAAATGGCACGAATGGTTTACTTGAAACAAACAGCCTTCCTCCTCCTCCCATCTCTAGATTATCAAGTTCCGCTTCTTTCGCCGCGGCAAATGCCAGAAGAAACACAAAAGCAACAACAGCGACAAAGGGGTAGCCCTGAGTCTGGATGATGTGAAACGCCACGTGAGTGTCTAAGCTATTTGCCATGTTGCGTTGTGCATTCCTATGTCGCGTGATATCGCTCCCCCCCCCCCCCGTCTGCACTAGCAACGTAACTGATTATATCATGAGTGCCACTTTAACTATCCCAATTAACCACAACAAATTTTGGGACTTGCAGTTTGGAGAAGCGGCTGCCACTTCTTTACAAAGGATCCCTTACCAGTACCACACATACGCATAGGGACGTAGGTGGCGCTGTGGGCTAAACCACTGAGCCTCTTGGGCTTGCCCATCAGAAGGTCGGTGGTTTGAATCCCCGTGACGGGGTGAGCTCCCATTGCTCTTTCCCAGCTCCTGCCAACCTAGCATTTCGAAAGCACGCCAGTGCAAGTAGATAAATAGGTACCACTGTGGCGGGAAGATAAATGGCGTTTCTGCACTCTGTTTTCGGTCATGGTGTCCCGTTGCGCCAGTTTAGTCATGCTGGCCACATGAACCGGAAAGCTGTCTGTGGACAAACGCCAGCTCCCTCAGCCTGAAAAGCGAGATGAGCGCCGCAACCTCATAGTCGCCTTTGGCTGGACCTAACCATCCAGGGGTCCTTTACCTTTACACACATATGCACAACTACAGCTCCCAAGATGCCCTGGCCAAAGGAATCACTGTTATTTACAACTGTAGGATTAAATAAGCTTTCTCCAGTCTGGTGCCCCCACCATGCCAGCTGGGACTGAGGGAACTTGTAGCCCCAAAGTCCAGAAGACACCAGGATGAGTTAAGAATATAGCAAACTATTGTAATTCATAGTATAATGCCAAATCACTGTTAAATTAGTTTTCAGCGTAGAGATCCCCCAAGTGTGGATTGAGAACATGACCAGCAGCCACTTAAAAGCTATTGCACGATGAAGTAGTCATTCTGTAGCCTCCAGTCTCATGGTACAATGCAACATAATCATCCCTTTGCAGCCCCTTGAAAACTTTTGGAACCGAGGAAGTTTTGATACTAAGCATAGCTGCTGAGTCAAAGGTTACATATGATCGTCATCTCCCTATGTGGGTGCACACACCAAATGTGACCTTCTTCAGTGACCATTCCCTGGATCCTGATCTTATGAAGTAGGTTAGGCTGAGAGACATTGACTGTCTCCAGGTCACCCAGTGAGCTTCATGGTTGAGTGGGGATTTGAACCCTGGTCTCCCTGGTCACCGTCCAGCACTCTAATCTGGACGCCACACTGCCTGAAGGTCCCCAAATCCTGGAACTGCATGCTCTCCCCCACGCCACCCCATTCATTGTCGTTTCGTGTTTGCGGTGCTAATTGCAATGCCCACTACGTTTGCATTCCTCTCTCCTCTCCCTCCGCTGCAAACCCAGAATCCGTGCGAGAGCATCCGAGGCCACCCAGCGGGCATGACGTACGCAGCCAACATCCTACCTCACCATCCGGCCCGGGGAACGTTTGAGGACTTTACTTGCTAACTGACCACTGGATGTACAACTAACACTACCAAAGGAAGGGACCTTCGCTGAGCAGCCCTGGCCCAGCCCACGAACCTGCCAACTGACTCGTCAGGGCCTCTATCTCAGACTCCCAGGGGGAGGCAAGCTGGATCCGGCCTCTCCTCAACCCATCCGCCCCAAGGCCAAGGCAGCGATACGCACATGGAGCAAACTGGACAGAGGGAGGGACGGGTTGGAGGTTAT
Organism: Lacerta agilis; assembly: GCF_009819535.1. Lineage (NCBI taxonomy): Eukaryota > Metazoa > Chordata > Lepidosauria > Squamata > Lacertidae > Lacerta > Lacerta agilis. The sequence goes on from NC_046313.1 coordinate 13,968,551, forward strand.
CTGTTCCACCAGGTCCACACCAGTTTCTGCTCTTGTCCCTATGAATGCCCTCAGACTCTTAACTCGACAGAAGAGCTGCCAAGCGGAGGAGAAGACACCGCCTTCTCCAGTCCACATGCGGAGAAGTTTGACTGCCTATGTGCCCCTCCTTTGGCCTCCATGCTGCCCCATGCCTTGTTGGTGTCAGCCACCTTGCGTGAAGGCCCTTTTTTTCTCTTTCAACGTCGATGCCAAGAAGAACCTACAGGAGTGCCAGCCAAACTGTTCCCACACAGTATTCGGTTTCGTAAGGGCCACTTGCCGTATCCAAAGGAGGTGCTACATCAGTTCCATTCCTTCCCACCCACCATCTCTGTATCACCACCTTGCTGTGTGTTGTGGGAGGCCACAGCTGAGGCTTTTCCTGTAGCAAGACCGTAACTGAACTGTGAGGGCCCAACTGAATATCACCTGTTGTCTCGCCCAACTACCTGATTCCCTTTGCTCCAGCCTGGTCTGGGTCTCAGCCTTGTTCACCCCCCCCAAGAGAGGCAAGGAATGATTGGCAGATGAACTGTTCCAAAGTTCAAAACATTGGTGTTTACAAGCTGCCCTGGTCCCCTTCTGTGCATGTTCTTAGGGGTTACGTGAAAAGTAAGGTTCAGAGAGAAGTCTGCCATTTCTCAGTAGGGTACAAAACCAGATTGCTTTCAAACAAGCCTCACTTGAGGGTTCTGCAGCTTCTGAAAGGAGAAGAGTTAGCTGCCTACCCTGCTGAATATGACCTTGGGTTTCCTCTCCCCTACCTTCTCCAGAGCCATGGCAACTTATAGCCCAGTCCTACAGGCAGAAAGAAGCAGCAGCATCATTTCTTTGGCTGTGCAGATGTGTAAGGGTGACCAGTGCCAGTTCCTGCCTCAGCACCACACTACAAAAGGACAGAAAGCACCTACTTGTAGGCTAGTGACAATGATAGCTCCGCTTTGGTGCAACGCAGAAAACCTGTTGCCCCTTAATTTCTACGGGATTTGGCAAACATAACCCATCCTAACTTTCAGGCAGGAGTTTGCCAGCAGTGATGGGCAGAGGGACCATCAAAAACACATAGAGGGTCTCCAGGCAATTGCATGCTAACGGTGTAAAACATTTTATTTTGGTTTTTTTTAAAAAAAAAGTTTGCTCTAACGCATCGTCAGCATAGACAGGAATAAAAATCAGCTCAGGGGGGTGAAGATGACAGTCTTGGAAGTCTTGGCAAGGAAGGCCTCCTGGATTTACCCAGTGCAGGAGATTTGCAGAATCCCACCAATGTCCTGTTTTGGAACAACTGTGTTACAACCACCTGATTGTACAATAGGGAGGTCACCAAGATCCTTTGGAGAGGAGTTTTTCCAGGTTGGGAAGGTCAAGTACCATGCAGGGGGGGGGGAGGATTAGGCAGGGTGGTGTGGGTTTTCTTATACTGATTCAGCTTCCCATGCAACCTGTGCCCCTCCTGAGAAGACAAGAGCGGTGGTGAAAACCGTATCATGATGAAGAGGGGCTGACCTCTTCACAAAAGGGGTTCCCACCTGCTCCTGATTCCTACTATAGCTCAGTATCAGATCATCTGCTTGGCATGCAGAAGGCTCCATGTTTAATCCCTGGCATCTTCCCAAGTGCTGCCTGAAACCCTAGAAGAGTCCCCGTCAGTCAGTTTTGACAATCCCATTGAAAACCACCTTCAGGAAAAGCCCAGGTTTGTTATCCAGAGATTGCCCAATCAACTGCTCAGCCAAACAGAGGGAATGACATTGGTGGAGAGGCTTGGCCAGAATTTGGTTTTGCAGAATGAATCTGGCAAGCTTGTCTGCCCAGCTTTGTCCTGAGAGAAGGTGCATGTGTGAATCACTCCTGGTCTCTTTGGGAGGAGAGAAAGGTCCATAAGAATTTTGCATTTAGCTGTACAGCTTGACAGGGCTAGGAACCAAAGGCCTTAGCAGGCAGGGATGAGGAGGGAAGGGTGACTTGGTTCCTCATCCTACCTTTTGAGGGTCGCATTTGTTGATGCCTTTTCCCACTCCAGTGTTGGTGGTTCAACTGGGGTTTGCCCACAAGTCGACGGAGCTGTCCAAGTTAATAAAGTACACCAGCTGGGATATGAACAGGCTGGAAGAACCATCAGTCAGAATGCAAATCTGGATTATTCAAGTCCATCTCTGGTGTGTCTGTGTGTGTGAGGCAGAGTGGCACCGGATTAGGCCTCTGCTCCTCCTATGCCTTATGACCTGATGTGTGTGAAGGGAAAAGCAGAGGTGGTGGTGGGGGGGACAGAAGTTCTGGTTATATTGTGGGAATTAATGGAAGGGCCGAAGAAGAAACGTGAGCTGAAGGTGCCCCAGATATCCATCTGCAGCCTACAACAGCCATGGGGCCTGATGGCTACTAAAACTGCCTCTAGGACTCTTTTTGCCTGCTTGTTTTGATGCCCTTCAGGGCCAGCTCTCAGATTTTGGCGGTGGAGGGTGGAGAGATGTGCCAACATGGGTGGTTTTTCACTTTTAGAAGCAACTGGCCGACCTCTCCCAGCCTGGGTCCCCACAGCATCTCGTGCCTGCCCCGGTCCAGCCTCTTCCCTCAACATTAACCAAGATTCGCTGCATGGGCAGCCTTCCCAGGTCCAAAGTTCTCCTTATCTTTAAGAGCTTTTGCAATAAAATCTCATCGTCGCTTTGGTGGTTTTTTTCCCCCCTTTCGAAAAGGCTTTATTTTATTTCAATCCTAATTATTCCAGGGCTCGGCAGTCCGGACTTGCTTGTGAAAGGGGTTTGTTGTTTGTATTCAGCCTCCCGAATATATCGAGGCCCTTAATTTCCCAAAGACGCTGCAACTCTGCCATGGCTGGACCTTTCTGGAAAGAAGCAGGGGGTCTCTGCATTGAGGGGGTGGGGTGGGGATATGTTTACCTTTCTTTAGTTTTAATTGGTTATTTCTACTTCTCTGCTTGAAAGCTTTTGAAGATAGGGCTCGAGTTTGACCTCTCTTTCTTTTTTTTCCTTTTTAATTTGACCGTTTTTACTACTTCATGCTCATTTTATATTTCTTATGTATAAAATATACGATATATATTATTATAATATATAATATGTACATAATATATATAGAAATACGTACACACCTCTATATGCGCCATCTCAGTGTAGATATATCCATCCAGTAGCATCAAAAGCCTTGATATTGTGCCATTATAATTTTTTCCCCCAACTACCGATCTCTGAATGCCTTCAAGTGTATAAAGTGTTGAATTCTCTCTGGTATCTGTACTATGTACACATTTTCATAGGAAGCACAAGAAGATGACAAATGCATTGTATATCAAAACGGCTCCTCTTTAACAATGATATAAAGGATGATATCAACCACGGAGACTCAGCCTTTTTCTCCTTAGCTTTTTTTTTCCACCGCAGAAATCCATCACAATTAGCATCGTTCTTTTATCTTGCTTTATTGCCACGGCACCATAGTAACGGGGGGTTGGCAGCCATCACTCACACGGTGCAGAGGTGGTGCCGGTGCCAGCTCTTTGGGGAAGAACAGCACATCAGGAAGAGAAGGGCTGTAGCTCGGCAGCATAGCACCTGCTTTTCATGCAGGTACTGGGTTTGATCCCCAGCATCTCCAGATAGGTCTGGAAATAGGGTTGCCACCTGTCCTGTATAACACTGGATTGTCCCATAGTTCAATGTAAAATACTACATCCTCTATTGTACAGTTTTGCCAGTGCCATAGCTACAGGGGGGCTAGCCAAGATTTTTGACCTGGGTGAAGCCTCCAGAGGGGTGCCATTGAGGCTCCCAGCTTATGTGCATGTGTACACAAATGGCTGAGGGTGTGTGTGTGTGGTGTGTGTGTGTGTGTGGGTGTGTGTGTGTGCAAGACTGTGTCTTTGACCTGGGTGAAATAAAGCCCCTGGTTTTGTCCTGTATTTCAGGTCTCTCTCTCTCTCTCTCTCTACCACATTAGGGATCTTCTTCAAATGCATGTGTATTTAAGCTCTGGGTAGCCAAGCACAGGCAGATTTACAAATTCGTGTGTGTGTGTGTGTGACAAATTCTAGAAGGGCCATCCTGTCAGGCTGCTATAAATTGTCATGGATTGCTTTGAAGTCACTTCAGCAACTGATTTGGGGAGGGGGGAATCATCCCCCAACAGCAACGCAACGCCATGTATTTCGCCAGAACACAGGTGGCAACCCGAGCCGGAAATGTCCCGTGTCTGAAACCCTGGAGAGCTGTTGCCAGTCAACGTACACCAATATGGTAACCTCCAGATGTTTTAGACTGGAGCAGATGAAGAGTTGTAGTCCACAACCTCTGGAGGACTACTGCTGATGTAGGCAATCGAAGCGAGATGAACCAGTAGCCTGACTCAGATATAAGGCAGCTCAAGCTTGCTGAGGCATCATTAATGGGAGAAACCAGGCATACAGACACAAGATTAATTCAGAGCGCCTTCTTGGGACCCCCTGTGTGCAAAGTGAGAATGACAGTGCTGTTGGGGTATGGGTTCTTTGCCTGTATTGGGGACCCCAGCAAACCCTTGTTCGTACAGACCTCTTGAATCTACCCTGGCAGGTGAGTGCCATGCTTGAATTTCTCCACATGTGGCTGGGACAACCCAGTCAGATGGGTGGCATAATAATAATAATATAATAATAATAATAATAATAATAATACAACAGACCGCATAGACACAATCTGGTGTGGACTCACACACCTCTTCATCACAACAAGCTGCATTTGTGCATATTTCTGCAATTAAAGGTGTGTTTGTTTATTTTATAAGGTGGTTTTTGATGATGAGAATAGGTCACAATTACACCTAAAATGATGGGGGGGGAGCTGATTCAAAGCAGACTGCAAGCAAGAGTTTGGGGGTGTGCACACATGCTCTCTGTATGCTATTGTCAACTGTATTAGGAACCAAAGATGCAAATTTTGGCCAGAAGCTTCCCAAACTAGTTTTTGGAAATCCATATTAAATGGAGGCGTATTTTGATATTCATATACAATGACAGGTCCAGGCTTGGACCCTGAGAGACTGTGCTTTTACGGTAATTCATGCACAGCTATGGATTTTTTTTATTAGATTCTATCCATTTTCCCATCTGTAAAATGGGAACGGCGGCCTGATCCCTAAGAGTATGGTGAGGATGAACTATAATAATAATGGATTTGGCATATTAGCTTTCTACAGGAGGGCACTGAGTTTGGTATCTTCCACCAATCATGGGCAAGGCTCTGGAAGTCCAGTGACATGGAAAACATGGAACCAGTGCTTGTTTTTAAAATGAGACACGTTTTCGTCCTCACACCTAACCCCGGATTAGTGGAGGCTTGTTTTGCAAAAGACACTTTGGATGTGCTGAGGCACAGAGCTGATCCTTGGCAATTTAACTGCACGGGATGCTTAAATTGCCTTCTGCGTTTCTCACATCTCTTTTGAATGTAAAGCCAAAAGAAGTTTGGATGCCTTCCCTCGTGTGTGCATTGATTCCAAAGAGAACTCTCTTCTGCCTTCCGCCACACATTAAAAAGTGACAAATTCCAGATGAAGGCATTGTTGGTATGATTGATGAAAACAGCTTTATTCTTTTTTGTTCCTACTTACTGAGCCTGGCTTCTCCAGATGACCCATTTATTGAGCATTCATCCTGATTTGCTTGCACAGTGGTTAGAGTAGACTGTGTCTGGTCTTCACTGAGCATTCATTCTGATTTATGGGGCAGTTATATGACAATGAGCATTCATCCTGCTTTAGTTGCACGTGCACCAGGGCAGCCCAATGTGTCACAAAGGCTTGGAACGGAATGGTACCATTGTGTTGGCTGCATCCTCCATTCAATGTCCATTGGGGATGAGGGGCCCTGTGGGCATTGACTCCATGCAAATCTCAATACGTGAACCGTGCTATCATCTCAAGAAAGATACTAAGAATGCCTCCAATCTTAGTCTAGAAAAACAAAGGCTGGGTATCAAAAGGCTGGCAAGCTCTCCCACTTTGCAATCTCTTTCTTTTCATTGTTGTTTCATTGAAACAAACAGAACTACACATTTATAGAGGGAAACCAGATAGATTCCCTCAAGGTTGTGGGACGGTCACATTCTTCCCAGCACTCAAATGTCAACATTTCTTACTGACAAAAAGGGAAATCCCTCATAGCTGGAATATTCATTGCAGTTTTGAGTATCTGTGTTGTCTTATGCTTGCCTGAGACTCGCAGGCACCTATTGAACAGCGCCTGTTACATCACTCGTGGTGAATGACATCACTTCCCCCTCTGTGTCTGCACCTTTTGTGATGCTGTTACAGGATATGTATGTTTTTTAACAAGTTATATGTTAACTGTTTCCTTGGTGTACCTGTCAGCTGAAAAACTGTTCTTGAAAAAAAAATTCTAAATACATTTAGGCTATAACCCTAAAACCATTTACATGGGAGTAAACCCCGATGAATTTAATCAGCTTATTTCTGTGTCCTTTGGCTTCCTCTATAAAGTGAAGCATGGTCAAAAGGATTTCAAGTACCGTAATGCTATAGCTCATTAACCAGACTGAAGAAACTGGGGGGGGGGGAGAGAATAAAATTCAGACCTGCACAAGTAGGCAGTAACAAATTAATTGCTCTGAATCACTGCCTTTATAGATAAAAGGCAAAATTATTAGTTGAAGATACAATGTTAATTGATTAAGTGTACACGGGGGGTGATTAGGGATACATTTCTCTGTGAATTACTATTTGTTAGCCACCTTCGAGTCTCTTCGTAGGAAGAGGGGGATTTATCAAATAAATAAATGCAAACACCAAAGAAATGCACATCGAATAAGCCCTTTTCTTTTGCAGCAATAAGCAGCCATTTTGTGAAGGGGAAAAGAGTAAAGCTTTTTTGAAGGCTGTGAACCTCTTTGATATCTGTTTTAAAGTTAAAACAGGAGTACAGTTAATGCATTTGGCGGGCAGGGGTGTTCATTGTCTAGAAAGCCCCCAAACAGAAGCCTCTATCATTGCCACATAGCTCTTGAAAGGAAGGAGACCCTTGTATTCTGCCCAGACTGTGTTTAGTGGAGTGGATGAGCCAAATGTGCCTTCGTTACATATTTTATATGTTGATTGTGTAACACACCTTTTCCAAAAGAACAGCTAGAGACTGCCTGGCAGTGGCTCTCGTCTTCTGCATTATCTGGTGTCATTAATGACTTTACTTTGTCCTCTGAATCTCCATTTAACGGAGACATGCAGTGCTGGGAATTAATTGTCCTTCTTATGTTAATGCATCATGGAGATGACTAATTCTGGCTGCAGCCATACACAGGGATAATTAAAGCAGCTGAATAAGGCTGAAGTTGACCTGTGGATAATGATTGATGATAGTCCATCATCAGGGACTTGAAAATCCCGTTTCTGCTGTTTGTCTGGATTGCAAAAACAGGGAAATTATCAAACACCTGGCAATCCAACGTGAGCTGGTCTCAGCTCAGTGCTTTGCAAAACACAGGGGGGGGGTCAATTCCAGATGACCTGTTTATTGAGCATTCGCCCCAATTCATTGGCACTAAGTTTGCAGGGAGGTTAGACCATGCCAGTTGTTTTTTACTGAGCATTTGTTCAGATGTGTTTGCAAGGAGGTTGCGTGATGCTACATCAAGTCACTGCCATACTGCACCTTCCTGTGCATTTTTCTTCATCGCTTCCCTTGCTGCAAAATCCAGTTTGGAGAAGTGAGTTTGTTGCCCAAAAACATCAAATTGCCATTAATTGTGGAACCTGAATTTGGTGGTATCTAACTGAATCTCACATCAAAATAGCAGCAGTCGGAAGTGCTCAGTGACCGGAATTGTATGAGTTTCATCTGTGAGCTGACGAGTATGTGAAAACTCATTATTTGCCTCTGGGTGTCCTTTCCAAACCCTATGAGTCGGGAAGGATTTTGCCACCTAAATTACTGTGCCACAAACTATTGTCTCATTCAAGGTGACTATGCCTGACCAGTAACCAATACACAATATTGCACAACAAATGGGATTTCTATATACAGTGGTACCTCGGGTTATAGACGCTTCAGGTTACAGATGCTTCAGGTTACAGACGCTTCAGGTTACAGACTCTGCTAACCCAGAAATAGTACCTCGGGTTAAGAACTTTGCTTCAGGATGAGAACAGAAATCACGCAGCGGTGCAGGAGGCCCCATTAGCTAAAGTGGTACCTCAGGCTAAGAACAGTTTCAGGTTAAGAACGGACCTCCAGAACGAATTAAGTTCTTAACCCGAGGTACCACTGTATAAGGAAGTTGTTGCTGGCTTGCTGTTTTGTTTTTTAAAGCTCTTTGACAAGGCATACTCTTGGTCTCCAGGAATACTGGAGGTTTGTTCTCTACCATCACACATCTGCAGAGTTAACAATGTGCATTTTTCAAAGCTGGGAAACAAATGGCACTGCTGTAGGCAGTTACCGGCAATATGCCTTCACGTTTGCTCTCTGTTTGCCTACATTACCAGTGTGGCATGAGAAGCACCCTGCAGAAGTAGCAGCCAAACTGCTAAAACAGGGTGGAGAACCTGTGGCCTTCCCAGATGTTGCTGAATTGCAACCCCCCACCATCCCAAACAATTGGCTATACTGCCTCGGACTTATAGGAGTTGCAGTTCAGCTACATCTGGAAGGCCACCCTTGTCTATTTAGTACTTTACAACATATGAAAAGCCAGGCTCCTGCCTTGACAGACTAACCAACTGGAAATCAGCACGAAAGCTACATTTCTAGAATAGCATTAGCTTCCAATCCACCCAGTGATAGGATTCAGATGCACAGTGGTCGACGGAGGAAGAGGGAGATAATGGGGAACAGCAGAAAAGGAGAGAAGAATGTGTGATTATTTCAATTCTGCATCCCTCAGCCTCATTGCACTCTGAGGTTAAGCCTAAGGCTTCACAGGAAACCGTTAGCCACCAAATGCACACACATGCAACAACAAATTAACCAGCCCTAAATTATTCTGCTCCAGGGCTAAAGCGGGTTTCTCACACACCAGTGAGCCTTCTATTCTATAGTTTCTTCTTACTACAAAGGTGCAAGCATTTGGTCCAGAACAGTAACTTTGTCCCCACCCACGACCAACATACTAACCAAAGTTAGCACAAACCAATTCAGGAAAAGGCAGGGGGTTAAGAAACGCTGAAGCGAAATACAGCCCAAGAGGCAGGTTACTAGGGCAAGGCAGGAAGCAAAGTTTGAGCAACAGGGTGAGCGGAGCTTGAACAAGGACAATTTCCAAGTGTCGACAGATTGATGGATGGGTGGATGAATTATATTTCTACGACGCTTTTCATTCAAATTGAATCCCAAAGCAGCTTACAGACAATAAATAATAATAATGTGACAGAGCATAATGGAACATCAGAAATGCACCATAAATCATATAGAATAATTAGCAATCAGTGAAACAATCACAATCTATAAAGCACTGAACATCACAATTAAGGCAAAAGCCATACACTCTCCACACCCCCATGACTCATAATACAGTAGAAACTACCGTATAGTTGTTGTGAGAGGTGCTTTGTCTCTCAGCTGCTGGGACGTGGCAAATCTGTCAGAAAGAAAGAAGTCATGCCACTGACATTGAGAGACAAAGTGGCTGGTGGTCCATACTATCATTCCATGATGGGTCTGCCCACGTCTAAACCACAATCCTAGGAAGTGGTTTCTGCTGAGGTCAGACCCTTGGGGTCCATTTCTCTCAGTACTGTCTACACCAGTGGTTCTCAAACATTTTTCACTGGGCTACACTTTCAGGCTAAAAATTTGCTTGCACCACACCATTTTAAAAATTGATTATTTATTTAATATTGTATACCGCCCTATACCTGTAGATCTCGGCAGTTTGCAAACATAAACATTAACTACACTGGAGAACAAAAAGAAACAACTCCTAGCAGGGTGTTTGATTTAGAACATAGAACACAACTACTTTATCATACGACACAAAGCATAAAGCAATGCAGCTACATAAATCATCAAATCGTTCCCAAAATATAAACGAGCCTCTTAACATATGTACCTTAAATGCATATACAAAACTGTGGCACTGCTTCTATTCTTCTACTTATAGTGTATGTGTGGAGGTTTTTGTGTCAGCGTCACTTGTGTGGTTTCTTACTATTCACTTGTACCTATATCCTTGGTGGTGAGAGGTTGGGGGTGGCCTAGGGTGAGGTTGCAATGTCCACCTAGGTAGTGAGCCTTCTTTTGTTCACTTCTTTTATTTTGAGGCAGTGCACACCTATGTTTGTGGAACTGCAAACCTTTCCAGTCATGTTACTCCATGTGATCCCTTATTTTCAAATCCGAACTTGACAGCTATGTTTTAGACAGAGATCCCAACCTTGCCACTCCAGGATCTAGAACCCTGCACTTCTGCTTGCAAGGCCAGACGCTTTGCCCCCTGAGGCACCAGCCTTTCGTGGGGCACGTCTCCCCGCCCCCCCCCCCCCCCTAGCCCCCCCCCCCCCCCCCTGAGCGGTTAAAAAAGTTCCATCCTCTGGCGGCTGACTTAGCAGCCCTCCGAACTGCAGGGGGAGCCCGACAAGCGCTCCGCCTCACCACCACCCACCGTCCCTGTGGCCGGCTCCAGGCTCTATGGCCAATCCGGCGACGCTCTGCCTCCGGCGGGCGGCGCCTCTGTGGTAACGAGCCCGAGTAAAACCATCCTAACCCCACATCCGCCTCCTTCCCCTCCCTCCCTCCCTGCGCCCCGCCGCTTTGTACTGCTGAGGGAGGGAAGATGGCGGCGCGGGCGGGCTTCCAGGCGGTGGCTCCGAGCGGCGGCGGCGGCGGGGCCGGCCCCGGTGCGGGAGCGCTGGGCCCAGGGGCTGCTGGGCCTCCTGTGCGGATGGGCCCGGCCCCGGGGCAAGGAATGTACCGCTCTCCTCTGCCCGGCGCTGCATACCCGGTACCCGGCCTGGCCCGGCTGAGGGGAAGGCGAGGGGGCGGGGCCTGGGGGCGGGGCTTGCGGGGGCCGAGGCGTCCGCGAGAAGCGAGGGGAGAAGGAGGAGGCGACGCTGCAGTGGGCGGGCTTGGCGGTGGGCGGGGCGTCCGCAGGCTGGGAGAGGCTTTCTCTGGGAAGATGGAGGAGAGGAGCGAACGGGAAAAGAGCTGCTGGAAGAGGGGAGGATCCGGGGCATAAGATTTATTGGACCCAAAGGAGAAAGGAAAAATAAAAGCGGGGGAGAATATGGGGGTGAGGCTTCAAGGGCTGGGAGGAAAGGAGGAGGGAAACGGGGGGGCTGCGGGTTTAAGGACCAAGCCTTTAGGGCCGAGGGGGAGGGGAAAGGGGTGGTATTTAGGGCGATGTGGGGAGGGGAGGAAGATCCGGGTTCTCTGTGGCCTTGAGTGGGGGATTAGCAACCGGTACGTGGAAATGCAATTAAGGGAATCTTGGGGGGGGGTGGATTATGGTATTTTCATTTGTTTCATTTATAAGGTTTTGCGTGTTTGGGGTTTTTTATTGCATAAAAGTGATGCATAAGGAAACGGAGAATTGGAACTGCACCTGTTTTGAAAGCAAAGAGAGATTTAAAGCCGACAGAAATCCGGATAGCCGGTGTAAAGGTGTTTGTTTTTTTCAAATGAATAAATGAAAAATTCCAAACGGGGAGGTGAGTGTTCTAGAGATACAAGGCTAAAGGGGTTTGTGCAAGGAGCAGGTACAAGCTATAAAGCTTTGCTTGGATTGTACCATTTCAGGGGGCAGGTAAGGGTTGCTTCTTGAATACTTCTCTGACCAGGAGAGATGCCTACCCCCGCACCACATCTACACACACATTTAAGCTTAATGCAATAATAGGGAAATGTCTGGATTCTTCTATGTGAAGTGCTAGATGCACTGCACACAAAATAATTCGTATGTTGGAGGCATAGTGGAACTTGCAAGTCTCCAGGTTGAAATGGCACAATCCAAGAAAAACTGTACCACCTGATTCTGTTGGGACCAGCTGTGACAGATGAGATTAAGAAATACCCTTGATGGAATTGAAGGGAAATGCCTTGGGGTGTTTCGCAAAAGGAAGCAGTGATGTCCTGAGGTCTTCAGAAGTCATGTTCCTCTGTGTTCTTTATTTTCCCAGCGCCCTGGCATGTTGCCTGGCAGCCGCATGAACCCTCAGGGACCTGCCATGGGACCTCCAGGGTATGGCGGGAGCCCTTCAGTCCGACCAGGGATGGCTCAGTCGGGAATGGACCAGTCTCGCAAAAGGCCAGCCCCTCAGCAGATCCAGCAAGTTCAGCAGCAGTCAGTTCAGAACCGTAACCACAAGTAAGAGAACCCTCTTCTTTCACAAGCCTCGTGGCAATGAAGAGCATAAATGCCATCCTCTTTAAGCTAAGAAACTTCAGCATCTTTGGGGTGATGTTGGCTGTATTTTAAGTTCCAAAAATGGTTTGCTTGACAAATACTGAGGAGAGGGGGAGAGGAGAAGCCTCAAGAAGACAATTTAAACTGGGAAATCGCCATTGATAAAACTAGGAGGAAAGGAGATGGATCAACTGCAGACTTGCTGACAGCCGTGTATTTATGGGAGCTTCCTGCACTCATCATTCCTTTCCTGTACCCTCAATCTTTAATTCCCGCATCAGTCATGTGGTCAGATATTGGCATGGGACACTGTGGGTGCATTGTGGTTTGTGCAGATCAGGTGCACTGTCTTGAGATTCGGAAGAACCCAGAGCGAACAAGCCAAGTGGTCTTTTTTGATACTTGCATCTGCTGGTGCTCTTAATATGATAAGCTTCATTAGGCTGCAGAAATAATTTTACCTATATTAAGATCCCCACTGCAGATTGCAGCCGTGTGCATACTTACTAAGGAGCATGTCCCTCTGAACTCAGTGGAACTTACTTCTGAGTAAATATGCCTAGGACCATGCTGTGATTCCTAGACACTGGCATTCAGCTTCATATAGAAAGTTTCTTTTTTAAAAATAAATATTTATTGATTTTTCACCGAGAAATCTTTACAAATTTTAACATACACTGAAAGTTACTTTATCCATTGACCATTTTGAATTTTTCATAGTGTTCATCAGCAGGCGTATAAAAAAAAACACCCCAGATGACTTTGATTTCCTTGGCGCCTAACAAAGCTCTATCATAGTAGGAAGTATCCTTTATGTATTTTGTTTGCATTTTTATTTAAAATGGATCAAATAGTAGATATGATTCAGTAACATGTCCAGTCTACAAGGTACTGCTTAGCCAGGGGTTCGGACTTACCACCCTAACAATTTTGTTTTTACATAGTGCCAAGAAAAAGAAGATGGCAGATAAGATTCTACCTCAGCGGGTGAGTGAGGCTTCAAGTGTTTTGAGGTCTGTCACGGTTTCAGGGAGCCAGGCCAGTCCTGACTGATAGTGCTTGTGCTCTTCTAGATCCGGGAGCTAGTGCCAGAGTCTCAGGCGTACATGGATTTGTTGGCATTTGAGAGGAAGCTGGACCAGACCATAATGAGGAAGCGGTTGGATATCCAGGAGGCCTTGAAGCGGCCCATTAAGGTAACAAGAGAGAGTCCATAAGAAACACTGATCTATCCTACAGAAATAGAAAATAAAGTTAACATGCCCAGTACTGACATAGCAATTATATTGCTGTCTGAGGCACAGTTACAGGCTCCAGGCTTCTCTAAATAGGATAGAAATGTACAGTGGTACCTCAGTTTTCGAACATCTCAGAAGTCAAACGTTTGTTTTCGAATGCCGAAAACCCAGAAGTAAATGCTTCGTTTTCAAATGTGCCTCAGAAGTCAAACTGCTTCCACTGAGTTTTTTAAAATTTTCTCCATTAAATTTGCAGACCGCCCTTTGTGCCTCGATTTTTGAATGTTTCGGAACTCAGAATGGTCTTCCGGAACGGATGACGTTCAAAACCGAGGTACCACTATTCACTTCCTGTCTATCGCAAACCATACAGTGGGGGAAAGTATTTGATCCCTGCTAAATTTGCCTGTTTGCCCTCTGACGAAGAAATGACCAGTCCATAATTTTAAAGTAGGTTTATTGTAGCTACAGGTGGGTAGCCGTGTTGGTCTGCCATAGTCAAAACAAAACAAAATAAAAAATTCTTTCCAGTAGCACCTTAGAGACCAACTAAGTTTGTTCTTGGTATGAGCTTTCGTGTGCATGCACTTCTTCAGATACAAAGACATTGGATTCTTATCTCATTATACATGACAAAGCTATCTTTAGCCATCTCACCCCTTGCCTTTCCCTGCAAGACCAACTGCAGCAGGTTTTCCACACCTATCAGCTCATCACCCATTCCCACCACCCTTCTGAGTAATACCCTCCCCACTCCCTCACTATATTTTAGGGTCTGCTGACTTCCGTTTCAGTGTATCTGAAGAAGTGTGCATGCCCACGAAAGCTCATACCAAGAAAAAACTCAGTTGGTCTCTAAGGTGCTACTGGAAAGAATTTTTTATTTATTGTAGCTGTGAGAGACAGAATAACAACAGGAAAACCCCCAGAAACCCAGAAGACAAAAGTCAGAGATTAATGTGCATTATACTGAGTGAAATATGTATTTGATCCCTTTGCAAAAGATGAGTTAGTACTTGGTGGCAAAACCCTTGTTGGCAATTACAGAGGTCAGACGTTTCTTGTAGGTGGACATCAGGTTTGCACACATCTCAGGAGGTATTTTGTCCCACTCCTCTTTGCAGATCCTCTCCAAGTCAGTAAGCTACTCCAGGCTACTCGAACCTTCAGCTCCCTCCAGGACCTTAATGTGCTTCTTCTTGAGCCACTCCTTTGTTGCCTTGGCCGTGTGTTTTGGTCATGGTCATGCTGGAATACCCATCCTCGACCCATTTTCAATGCCTCGACCCATTTCAATGCCCTGGCTGAGGGAGGGAGGTGCTCACCCAAGATTTGACGATACATAGTCCCGCCCATCGTCCCTTCGATGCGGTGAAGGTGTCCTTTCCCCTTAGCAGAAAAACACCCCAAAGTATAATATGTCCCCCTCCATGTTTGACAGTGGGGGTGGTGTTCTTGGGGTTGTAGGCAGCATTCCTCCTCCTCCAAACACAGAGAGTTGAGTTGATGCCAAAGAGCTCGATTTTGGTCCTATCTGACCACAACACTTTCACCCAGTTCTCTGGATCATTCAGATGTGCATTGGCAAACTGCAGACAGACCTGTACATGTGCTGTCTTGAGCAAGAGGACCTTACGGGCTCTACAAGATCTCATTCCTTCACAGCGTAGTGCGTAGCTGTCAACCTTTCCCTTTTTTGCAGGAAATTCCCTTATAGCATTGGGAAACAGCAGGGAGGGTTGAGAGCTATGGTAGTGTTACCAACTGTTTTCATGGTGACTATGGTCCCAGCTGCCCTGAGATCATTGACAAGTTCCCCCCGTGTAGTTCTGGGCTGCTTCATCACCGTTCTCATGATCATTGCAACTCCACGAGATGAGATCTTGCATGGAGCCCCAGACTGAGGGAGGTTGACAGTTATTTTGTGTTTCTTCCATTTTTGAATTATTGCACCAACTGTTGTCACCTTCTCACCAAGCTGCTTGGCAATAGTTGTAGCCCTGTCCAGCCTTGTGCAGGTCTACAGTCTTGTCCCTGACATCCTTGGACAGCTCTTTGCTCTTGGTCATGGTGGCTAGTTTGGAATCTGCTGGATTGATTTCTTCTGTCGACAGGTGTCTTTTGTACAGGTACTGTAATGAGCTGGGATTACAGGTAAGACATCTCCCTTACAGCAGGTGCTTCTAATCTCAGCACGTTACATACAGTGAAGATACCAGGTAGCCTGACATCTGGCTTGTTGATAGGGGATCAAATATTTCACTCATTATAATGCACATCAATCTCTGGCTTTTGTCTTCTGGGTTTCTGGGGGTTTTCCTGTTGTTATTCTGTCTCTCACAGCTACAATAAACCTACCATTAAAATTATGGACTTGTCATTTCTTCATCAGGGGGAAAATGGGCAAATTTAGCAGGGGATCAAATACTTTCCCCCCTCACTGTACCTGCTAAGATGATTAGAGTTGCTTTCAAACCAAAGTCCCATCTACCCTTCAAGTGCTGAAATGAATTAAGCCAGGAGACCCTGCAAAGCAAATGGAAGAAGGCCGTGTTTAGTTGCTTCTCCTTCCTGTAGTAGCTTAATCAAAGGTTATGAACTGAGACCTGACTACTTCTGCAGGTGGTGACTGATACAGAAGAAATCACACTGCTCCCTGATGGCACGTTTTATGTTAGCTGCTGCTTCCTCGCTCATTCTGCAGCTATCTCAGATACAGAGATGAGCATTAGCAGCTGTACAGACCCCTTTTTTTTTTGGGTGTCCAGTTGGTTCCTTGGGTTGAGGGAAGGGTTAAATATTACGGTTATCGGTTCTCACTTTCACAACTAATGCGCACTGGGTGCTGCTCCTTTTTAGCAAAAGCGGAAGCTGCGCATCTTTATCTCTAACACCTTCAACCCAGCCAAGTCTGATGCAGAGGATGGAGAAGGCACCGTGGCCTCCTGGGAGCTCCGAGTGGAAGGACGTCTGCTAGAAGATGTGAGTGAGGGTTACAATCATCATCTCCACTTAGGGCTGCAGGGGAGTTTGCAAATGTATCATTGCTGAGTTCCTAATGCCTGGTGTTCTTTAAACTAGACAAGGTGGAGAACAGCTAAACCTAGCCTGAGCCTAGCCAGTCCTGAAAGTTGGCTTCTACCAATGCTTGAAATAAGTGTTACGTCACAACCAAAATGGGGGGTTTGCAGGAAGTGGCATGTGACTCATCTCCAGCCTGGAATCACACAATTTCTCATACTTTACGTAGCTGCACTGTGAGATAATTCTTTGGTTTGTATTCAGGAACATGGAGTGCTTCTGCTTATTGCAAGCAGCAAAACAGATTGGTTGACAGATTCAGATGGTATACTCTCTGGTTCAACAGTGGAGGTCTCTAATGGCACTGATGAGATTTCATTCAGGCCATATTCCTAATCTGCCTTAATCTTACAGTTCTTAAGGTCTATATTTTGATGGTCATGTGTATCAATTTCACAGCTTTAAAAGTTAAGAGAACTTCCAGGTTTTTTTAAGGGGAGGAAACGGCCATGGCCTAACCCTTGCAAGTGACATACACTTGAATAAGCCCCAAAGAAGACCTTAGATAAAGGATACTACACTGAGAAGGGGTGGATGCAGTACAGTACTAGAGAGGACATTGCTCTTGTCTCTGTGGAAGGCATTTGACAGGTCACAGATGGCAACCTTTCATATCTTTCCTTGAGAGATGATCCACGGTTCCTGTTAGTTTCTCAGGCTTGACTGCTCTGTGTAATTGGTTGCTGTGATTCAGGATCTGCTGGTCTCATTCCCCTTTTCCCTTCTCCCCTTTCATCAGTCTGCTCTCTCAAAGTATGATGCTACCAAACAGAAGAGGAAGTTCTCATCCTCTTTAAGTCTCTGGTGATTGAGCTGGACAAGGACCTCTATGGCCCTGATAATCACCTGGTGGAGGTAAGATGCTTCTCGGGTATGGGTGTTTCAGGACACGGGTGGCGCTGTGGTCTAAACCACCGAGCCTCTTGGGCTTGCTGATCAGAAGGTTGGCGGTTCGAATCCCGAGACAGGGTGAGCTCCCGTTGCTCTGTCCCTGCTCCTGCCAACATAGCAGTTCGAAAGCATGCCAGTGCAAGTAGATAAATAGGCACCTCTGTGGCGGGAAGGTAAACGGCGTTTCCATGAGCTCTGGCTTCCGTCACAGTGTCCCATTCCGCCAGAAACGGTTTAGTCATGCTGGCCAGATGACCTGGAAAGCTGTCTGTAGACAAACACCAGCTCCCTCATCCTGAAAACGAGATAAGCACCGCACCCCATAGTCGCCTTTGACTGGACTTAAGCGTCCAGGTGTTCTTTACCTTTACCTTTAACCTATGTGTTTGTTATATCGCTTAAGCCGTAATAGCTTTCTAAACCAATATAAGTTCTCAACCTGATTATGGCATGTAAGGAATATGGAAGCCACAGTAACGGAGAATCAAGTGCAAAAGTCTGGAACGGCTTCCAGTACAGCATGCTGCTCTTTACACATTGGCATTTCGCTTTGTCGCTGATGCCTGTCTCTTTCTTTCCCCACCACCTCCCCTGTCCTTTTTCCCCTTCTCTCTGCACCTTTAGTGGCACAGGACTGCGACCACCCAGGAAACTGACGGTTTCCAGGTGAAAAGACCTGGCGATGTGAATGTGCGTTGTACTGTCCTCTTGATGCTGGATTACCAGGTAGGCAAAAGCTCTTTCATGACGGGGACAGCCGAGATGGGGCCTGAGGAGAGGGGAAACGCCAGGTAGTAGGGGAGAGGAGCTGGAAAAAAGTTCACAAATGGCAACCAAGGCACCCCTTTGGTTTTAGATAGTACATGGCTGAACAGATCTCAAAAGCCCAGGACCCAAATTTCCACAGCCCTCTAGCAGCTATGGTGGCTCATTTACCAGACGTAATGTATTTAACGTTAACTCTAGATGTGTATACTTTGTTCTGACCAAACCAAGCTTCCTAGACCCATGTACAGTCTGAAACCAAAGGGTGTATTGCTTGCTAGGTGTGAAATACATTGGCATTATTTTCAGCTCTTCGGCACCACTAAGAACATTTGTGTTTATCAGCCAACAACTGTTCCGTCAACAGTCGCTGTAATGATTTCTACATTTGATCTTTAATGCAATTCTCAGAATCGGGTATTTCTTGTGTTTCATTTTCCTCTGACTTCACTCTAGCTACCCATGTGTACCTGATAACTTCTAAACCGCTCAGAGGTTTTACTACAGCCAAGGGGTATATAAATGTTTTTAAATAAATAAGATAGCACCCCATCCTTCTGATGAATTGGCTTCTGGGCCATGAATGCTTCTGCTGTAATTTTCTTAGTCTATAAGGTGCCACAGTTTTCTTTCGTTGTTTTTTTTTTTTTTTTTTTTTTTTGCTACGACTGACTAACACAGCTACCCCTCTGGAAATAGTTAGGGGGGATATCAGCAACTGTGGTAAAATTGTAACTAGACCATCTTTTGGACCTGTCCGTGTTCCCATGGACACTTTTTTTATCAGAAAATTACTTCAGTTCTCTTTCCTGGCGTGAGTTTGTGTAGTAAAAGTGATGATTAAAATAATGAGTGTTTTCTCTCCACCACCTCGCCAAATGGTAACAGGAAATTTTTTTTCTCCCCCTCAGAAGTGAAGGGTTATGATTTTTTTTTTTTGTTTACGGTTCTTAGGCAAGGCAAATAAGAGCGTGTGTTCTTGCCCTTTTGAGACTTGCTTTTTCTTTGCAGCCTCCTCAGTTCAAACTGGACCCACGTTTGGCTCGCCTCTTGGGCATCCACACCCAGACCCGCCCAGTGATTATCCGGCCCTGTGGCAGTACTCAAGACTCACAAGCTGCAGGACCCTCACGAACGGAGTACGTCATTTGTGACAAGTACCTCCAGCAGGTAAAAGCTATGAGGCCAGGCAGTGGCTCTTTCTGGGGTATCATAAGAGCTGGGCCCTTCTGAGCTGCTTGGCCTTCCCTTTCGACCTGCAGATATTCGAATCTCAGCGAATGAAGTTCTCGGAGATCCCTCAGCGGCTGCATGCTTTGCTCATGCCCTCCAGAACCGATCATCATCACCATGTCATCAGGTAAGGCGCATGTGGGGCTTGGTGTGGGAATCCTAGCCAGCGCAGGCCGCAGGACTGTCACCGGGGTGTGGGCGTGGCGTGACATAAGCGAAACTTACAAAGACAAAAAACCAACTGCGCTGGAACAAACTTTCTACACTCAGTAGTGATTCTTCCTCAAGTGAACTGAGGCGGTCTGTTTAAGATGTATATCATTTTCACATGTCTGAAACATTCATGCTTTAAAGTAAAGCGGAAATCATTCTACAGAAATTGGAAGCTCTGGGCAGACTGGATTTTTGGAAGCAGAGAATGCGACCAAGAATGTTGACAATTTATTTAGAATCATATAATTGGAGAGTTGGAAGGGACCACAAGGGTCATCTAGTCCTATTGCCGAAGGTAGTTAATGTAGGGGTTGATGTAAGCTGTGACCTTCAGGTTGTGATTGTTATTACTGAATTATTATTTGCTGATATTTAATTTTACTGTTTGCTATTATATTCTAAATGGATTGTGAAATACAGTTGGTGCCCGGCTAGACGAAAAAACTCACTAGACGAAAACTCGCTAGATGAAAGGCATTCGCTAGCGGAAGGCTGTCTCGCAAGACGAATTTTTGAATGGCTTGCCTCGCAAGACGAAAAAATTTCCGATTTTTCCCCCCATCAAACTGCTCTTCCCCCGTTGGGTGCTTCACAAGACGAAAATTTTCGCTATACGACAGTACTCGCAGAACGAATTAATTTCGTCTTGCGAGGCACCACTGTATTGCTTTATTGGATATGTTGTTTATTTTAAAGTTATTGTGACTTTTGTGTTGGGTCATATTGTTGTTATTAATGTTTGAATGGTTATTATGTTTTTAAAGGTTTTGGAAGCTGCCCAGAGTGGCAACCCAGCCAGATGGGAGGGTATAAATAAATAATTGTGTTGTTGTTGTGTGTCCCCCCCCCCCCCGCTGCCGCCACTGCCCATCTGACTGGGTTCCCCCAGCCACTCTGAGCAGCTTACAAGAAATATAAAAGCATAATAAAACTTCCCTATACAGGGCTGCCTTCAGATGTCTTCTAAAAGCTGTGTAGTTCTTTACCCCCTTGACAACTGATGGGAGGGGCATTCCACAGGGCTGGTGCCACTAGCATGAAGGCCCTCTGCCTGGTTCCCTGTAACTTCTTGCAGTGAGGTTACTGAACTACAACTTCCATCATCCCTGGCCGTGCAGGCTGGGGTTGATGGGAGTTGTAGTTCGACAATTCCTGAACAAGGCTACTGATTGTCCGTCCCAGCTTGATGATTCATTTCCCCAGTTATCTCCGTTGGTGACTTGGGAGAGTTCTGCTGAACCCACACTCTTCTCTCTCTCGTCTTGCTTCTCCACGTCGATCCAAATGATCAGAAGAAAACTGCTTGCTATGACATTGATGTGGAAGTGGATGACACATTGAAAACCCAAATGAATTCTTTCCTGCTCTCCACAGCCAGTCAGCAGGAGATAGCTGCACTGGATAACAAGGTGGGAGCGAGTCTCTGAAAAGTGGTCTTTGCACTGTGCAAAGACTCTTGCCTTGATCTCCGTGGTGTCTGAGAAGGACAGCTCCTCCTGCGTCGTGTCCAGTTGTGAGCTTTTAAAGTAGTTGTTCTGCAGCCGGGTAGATTAGGTGTTTCTGTCAAACCTTTGGGTCATTAAAATCCATTGAAACAGCAAGCATTACGCCACTCTGTTGGGGTGGAGGAAACAGGGGCAAAAAGAAGAAATAAACTTATAATACTTGGTGATTTAGAGAGGGCACCAGCAGTTGGCAGTTCTGGTTTCTTCCATGGCTGTGTGTTGATGTCATGCATTGGATTGCAGCCTTGACGTTCAAACGACAGCTTCTCCCCATTTGCCTTTTAGAATATGCCCAGATTTAAGTTGCGCGCATTCAGCTTTACGCGCTTGGCAAACCAGAACAAGAAATTTAGAAAGGGGGGCGGGTGTCCACCGACCATTGCACCCAATGGAGTTTTGGCTTTAGGCATGATCCCTGCAATGTAACCCCTGCTTTGTGTATTTCAGAATGCTTTGGGTTATCTAGGGTAGGGTGGTGGAACCCATTGTGGTGTGTGGGACCTGCAGATTTTAGGCATGAGAACAGCCTCCTAAGGGAGCTAGTAGGTTTTTTTCCAATTGCAGTGTGGGGATGATTGGGGGGGGTCATAGTTGGGTGGGGGGAGCTCTAACCCTGCAGGTGCGCACACACACACACACACACACTGAAAAACAGTCCCTCTGCAAAATAGTCTTCTGTTGAAAGCTGTTTTTAAGCCTAATTGCTGTGTGTAATTTTTGTGGTGAGAAGGCTTCTCCAGCTGCAAGCACCTCGAAGAAACATGGACACCGTTCTGGCAGCTTGGCCTGAAAACTTCCAAAATGATTGCTGGCAGTGGAAGAGCGAGTGTCTATGTGCGTGAGATAGTATGATTTGACCAGGCCCATTTTGACTGCACCCACTGTTTGTTTTTTGGTCTCCGCCACCATTGGCTAATGCAGCCTCCAGAGGGAATTGTGGCCTAGGACCCATAAAAGTTCCCCAGCATGAGAGCCAGCGTGGTGTAGTGGTTTAGAGCAGTGGACTCTACTTAATCTGGTGAAACCTGGGTTTGCTTCCCCACTCCACATGCAGCTGCTGGGTGACCTTGGGCTAGTCACACTTCTCTGAAGTCTCTCAGCCTCACTCACCTCACAGAGTGTTTGTTGTGGGGGTGGAAGGGAAAAGAGATTGTTAGCTGCTTGAGACTCCTTAAGGGGAGTGAAAGGTGGGATATCAAATCCAAACTCCTCCTCCTCCTCTTCTTCCTCATCCCTGCTCTTAAGGCCTGTAGATGTGAGCTGCACATTGCACTGGCTCACGTGACTCCCAAATGGTATTTTCTGACCAAAAGGGAGCACAGAATACTCTAATCCAGGCCCCCTTCACTTGTATATTTTACTGTATCTCTACAAAATACATGCACCTACTCTTATGCAGGTGTGTGTGTCTCAGTGGCGAAACTACCTATTTTGTCTTGCAAACGAACAGCTTCTTGATGAGCATATGGCCATTCAGCAGTTCAGCATCTTGCAAAAAGGGTTCAAGGGCCGTCTGGGAGATGTTGTTTTCCACAGTCTCTCAGGTCATCTGTAGCAGCCTTGGAGTCTAACCTGGGTTTTCCCAGCTTCCTGGCCTGCAGACAGCCTTTCAGAGCCTCTGGGACAGCTGCCCAGTCACTGTCATTAAAGGATGAAACAAAACAGATTCCTGGCTGGTAGGATTCCGGCTCTGGAGCAACCGCTGAAGGATCCACCACTTGTAACCAGGACAGGGGGTGGGACTTGCAGGGATAGTGCATGTGAAGAGAGCATATGACACAATTGGGTCAGCTATAAAATATCCCAGCCTACTGCGTACTTGCAAGCATATTTACTCAGAATAAACCTCATTGAGCTTTAACGGGACTTACTCCCTCCTTGGGATCGCAGTCCTAATGCCATTTCAGTTCTGCCATTTGATGTTCTGGAGTTTTTCATGTTGTTGTTGTTTTTTCTTAATTAACGCAGCTGCTAATAGATCCATATAAACCCCTTCATAAAATTGATCCTGTTTGCTGGATTAAGAGAAAAGGGGGACGCTGAGTTGGGATTACAGTTGCCTTGTTATGAAACGATGCAACGAACCAGGTGTCTAGGCTAAATGGGTACATGGATAAAACGGCACAAATTTACAGGAAGGAAGAGGAAAAACGTGCCACAGCGGAGTAGAGGACCCAGCCGGTGGCCAAGAAGAGAGGTATAATGTGTGTTCTTGCTTCTGAATATGTTCTGCGTTTAAAAAAAAAAATGAGGAGTGAAAATGTGCCCCAGGATACATTGGAAGCTGAAGACCTACTTCATGTGCGTTCTGGTAGCAGGTGGCATTTCAGCACGGTGCTGTTGCGTCCCTTTTCCCAACGTTTCCGTGTGTCGTTTTCTCCCATCTCAGATCCATGAGACCATAGAAACAATCAACCAGCTGAAGACCCAGCGGGAATTCATGCTGAGCTTTGCCAGAGACCCCCAGGGCTTCATCAACGACTGGCTGCAGTCCCAGTGCCGGGACCTGAAGGTGAGAAGCCTCAAAAGGAGAATTCGGGCACAGATCACCACCTGCCTTTGTTTGGGCCGGCCACGCTGCATTTCCAGTTGAAAAGCTAGCCTACGGGGTTAAAATTTAGAATCCTTGTTGGGCCTTTCAAAGGAGGGCTTCAGGCTTAGCTCATGGATGAATGGATGCATTAAAAGGAGTCTCCCTCTCCCTTTCCCTATGCTTTTTCCAGGCTATGACTGATGTTGTCGGGAACCCAGAAGAGGAGCGCCGAGCTGAGTTTTACTTCCAGCCATGGGCTCAGGAGGCCGTGTGCAGATACTTCTACTCTAAGGTAAACTGGCTCACTCCCTGCGATCGCTTCCAAACAGTGAGCTGGACAGTCTCCCATATCGTGGAGTGTCACCTCCTCAGTTTGGGCAGGATACTTTAGTCCTGGTTGCCCAAGCACCCCAGAGGCTCTTGGCGTTTCAAGGCCCTGCCAGCCATGAGCATATTTAACTTGGAGCCAATCATATTTAAGAGCAACACATAGCAAATGAATAAAGGATAATTTTCCATACTCCTTCAGGTTTATATTTGTCCTGTACACTTCAGAGCCTAACCCATTCCGTGTATGGAATAGTTAATCACCAAAACGCCCAAAAAAAGATGTTTCACATTCAAATCATGGGATTTAAAAATTGGAGGTGTGGGCATGGCACACAAAAGAACTTAAGAGGTCACATTTTTGTGAAGGGAAGAGCACTGCAAACAACCCTGTGGTCCTTGGGTGAAGGGTGGTATGTAAATTTAATAAGGTTAAAGGAAGACGTACTCTTGAGCCAGGACTATAGCCAACATGGTGACCTCCAGATGGTTTGGACTACAATTCCCATCAGCCCCATTTGGTGGGCTGCAAAGGCAGGTCTGGTGGGAGTTGTAGTCAAATGACATTTGGTCCCCCATCCCTGCCGTAAAATGTCGCTGGTGTGGCATCTGCTGCTAGCTCCTCCTGTTTGGAAACTTCAGAAACTGGACAACACCCGCTCTCGCTGCATGTGTGCTAAAAACTCTGGTTTCGGCTTCTCTCACAGGTTCAGCAGAGACGGCAGGAGCTGGAGCAGGCCCTGGGAATCCGCAACACATAGGCAGGCCTGCCTCTCCCAAGCCAGCAGGTCTTAACGG
This sequence comes from Lacerta agilis, assembly GCF_009819535.1. Taxonomy (NCBI): domain Eukaryota; kingdom Metazoa; phylum Chordata; class Lepidosauria; order Squamata; family Lacertidae; genus Lacerta; species Lacerta agilis. Next base: position 13,993,503 of record NC_046313.1, read on the forward strand.
CTAACCAAACACTGCAGGGATTCACTGCTCAGGCCTATACAATTCCCACTTCAGCACAGAACCTACCGTTCCTCTCCCGACATCTCTTTCCGCTGCTCCGGTCCCCCCTCCCTCCGGGGGGGGGGGGGAGGGGATGGTGTCAGGCCAAAGGTCTTGTATTTCAGCTTGGCCTCCTTCCTCGATTTGTTGCCTTTGGAGCCCCAGGGCTCTCCTGTCCTGGCTCTAGCTGAAGCTCTTCCACACTTGGAACGGTTTCAGTTAAGAGCCTTGCAAGCTCAGGACCTCCTTGCCCAGTCCCTAGGAGCTCCCCCCACCCCCAATTCCACCCCCAAAGCTGTGTCTGCGCATCAGCTTTGTACCTGGGCAGGTGGGCACAGGCCTGGGCCTGTTCAGCTTCTTGTAGGGTTAGAGGAGAGGAGCAGGAGGGTGTCGCTGCAGCAAATTCCATATGCCTTTAAGGGGCTGAGTGATGATGTGCAAATTCATCTATTATGAGATGGCCGGAGCTCCCTCTGGCTTTTTCCCTGGGAGCTGCGACGCAGCAAAGTTGGCAAGGAGTCTGCAGGGTCACAACACTTGTATCTGTCTTAACTTCATGTTGGTGTTTTGCTTTTTGTTTTCAAATGGGATAGCTGGAGGAGATGCCCAGATACGGTCTTAGGCCTAGGCCTGTTCCACAGTGGTCATCCCAAATCATTGCCCCCCCGGCAGCGGAGGAGGGGCATCTCCATCGCACCCCCCACCTCCATCCCAATTCCTAAACGCTTCTCCTTCCCTCCTCCCCCAACCCACCCCACACCGCAACTCTCTAGAACCGCAGAACTTGGCGGAAGGGCACCTTCCCAGTTACGGTTGCTTTCCTAATGCCTTCCTCACCTAATTTGGCACAGAGCAGGTTTCTGGAGCGAATTACAGGGTGCGGAACTGACGGAGCCGGGGAGAGATGGTAGGCAGGTGTTCTTGACCTGGGAGGAATTTCTGCCAAATTTGGCAAAAGCAGCCACTCACTTCTGACAGGCAGCTTGGTCCCAGGCACCTGCTGTGCAGGGGGGGGGGGGTTGGGAGGGGAGCTGCATCTTTCTGCAGACTGGTTTTTGGGACTGTAACGCAGCTGGACAGGTCCCAGCTGCTTGTACTCTTATGACACTAGCTGCAAAAAAAAAATCAAGTTACTGACAAGCCCCTCTTCCTCATCCACCTCCTGGAATGAGGCTAGGGGGCCGCTTTGAATTCAGGAGTCCGGGTGGCCCTTTTCCCTTGTGTATGCGTCCACGTTCAGAGAGTGAGAGGCTCTATCCTTCTTGTCTCGTCTTTGCCATATGAAAGACCACCTGGCCCTTTTTGCCTACCTCCCCGTCCACCACCAAACCCCGCTTTGTGGTACCAGGGAATAGAACCCCGGTGCCTTAACGTAGCTGCCACAGGCTCTCAGGGCAAGTATAGATGAAGGAAGCTCGGAGACTGACTGGCTCTGCAAAGTCTAGCTGCTTTTAACTGCTCCCTATTATGCTTTTTGTGTTTCGTGGCTCTTTCCCTTCTCCCTCCCCGTGGACCAAATCTTTTTTCTTTTCTTTTTTTTGTACTGTATCCTTTTAGATGTCACCTTCTTCTAATAAAAACTGCCTCTAAACGATGGTGGTCTGCATCCTTTTTGTGCTGCACTGCCGACTTTCTTTGTATGCCAGACGGGGAGGTTGAGTTTCCGTTTTCCTCCCCGTTTCAGAAAAATCCTAAAGTGTTTGCTGTGGTTGTTTGGAACACTTAAGAGCTCGAACGAGGTAACCCCCCTTTTTATTGGTTGCCTTGGAGAAGAAAAATTGCCTGGCAACGTAGGAAAAACCTTCAGGCTGCTGAGTGCATGCTTAAGCTTTCATAAAAACACCGGATTTGTGTGTGTACGTACACACACACAGAGAAAGCAGCCTTGGGAGAGGAATGGGGAACCTTCAGTCATTTTAGGACCACAATTCCCATTCTCCCTGGCCATTCACTGCTGTGGCTGGTGAGAATTGGAGTCTGGTATCTCGTTTGGAAAGACCACAGGTTCCCCATCCCTCCCCTAGTAGAAGCCAGGCAGTGCGTTTGCGCTTAGATGTGCGGCGTTTACATCTTTTCTCAAAGCACTTAACCATTTCGAGTTAAATCTCATGGGAACTTTTCCATTATATACAGGCTGGGTCGGGTGATCTCATGCAATTTCAGAATAACTTTATTACGTATTGCACCGTTAATGTCCGCTGCTTTTTACTGAGTAAGCTAAAGCTCGACAAAAGTAGGCAACAGACAGAAGGCAGATTCAGATGAGGGTAAGTGGGGAAGATAAAGTCAGTTCACCAACCCGATCAGTCATTTTGTAGTAATTACTCAAGATGGCAACCAAAATATTTCTTTCTGGATTGAGAAAGGTCTCTAGATCAACATATCCAACCAAAATTAAAGGCCTGCCATTTGGGGATGCAGTGGTTGATTTCAAGCACCATAAACTTAGAAAAATGCTTTATGATTGGACCGCCACACATCTAAAAACACACATTTTTTGTTGCCATTTTATTGTGAGTTATTTATAACGTGTACTTCGACCCTACCTTTTCCTGGATGCTACACAAAATTTCATCAAAAATACAATGCAACAAATAAAACATTAAAACCACAATAGAGATGTTTGAAGGTAGGGAAAAGTAGTTTGCGCTGTATCGAGGAGCAGACATGGAAACTAGTGTAGCTTAGAGGATGGAGATTATTTTGTCTAGAACTGTAGTCTGTTAAAATCATTACATCTTTATAATGAAGTTAGATACTGTACTTCCATGTTCTTAAAAGTAAGCCTACGTCTTTAACAGCTGTGCATAGGTTACGGAAGCAGGCGTAGAGTGGCCTTTACTAGTTTAGGCTTTCCTAAGTGAGGAAATTCCATTTTGGGATGTTCCCTCTGTGTGTGTTTGTTTTTTTTGTTTTTTAAAAAGATCCTGCAGAAAGAAAATGAGTACCTCGAGCACAAAGCGGAATTCAGATGTTTTGTGGCATGCTAGCTTTCTGGATATAGGAAACTGAAGCAGAAAAGTTAGCCCCTACTTATATAGCCTGAAGTGGTATAGTTCATTGTTCTGTTGCATGTGAAGGCCTAGCCTAGATTTTTCACAGGGAGGAGGAGGAATGAGCAAGTTGTGCCATGCCAAAGCCTGAAGCAAGAGAAATACAAACATGGCAGCGATTGAAACAGAAGACATCAGTGTGTTGCCTAGAAAGTCTTAACAGTCAACTGTTGCTGATTTAAGGACATAGAGACACATCTAGGAAAATTATTTGGTTTACAATAGAAGCTCTCTTTTTTTTTAAGGGGCCCCTCTGCCAGAGCATGATCCCATTCCTCTCAGCTGTGATAGACCACTTGCTAAGTTTGTAAAATGGACCTTATCCCATTTTTAGACACTTAAGCAGGCTTAACAGGATTCTAACAAATTTTGTCTTTCGCTTGATTGTAGTAAAAGCTGTGCACAGCTTACAAATAGATATTAAAATTACCAATAAAAGCAGTTAATCAAAACATTTAAAAATAATTAAGAGTTAAGAAAAGATTAAAACACACCAGCATCTAAATGTCTGGATAGGCTTGCCTCAACAAAAATGTTTTAAGCGGGTTCCGAAAATAATACATTGAAGGTGCCCGTCTGATGTTGATGGACAGGAAGTTCCAAAGCCATAGGCATTGCCACATTAAATTATCAGTTTCTTGACAACGGCCGAATGAGTGTTAGGGGGCACCTGTAATAGCACCAGCTCCACAGAGCAAAGTGGGCACATACGAAGGCAATCCTGCAGGTAAACTGGTCCCAAGTCATTAAGGGCTCTATATACCAATAGTAACACCTTGAATTTGGCCTGGTAACAGATCAGCAACCAGGGCAGATCTCTGAGCAGGGATGTTATATGCTGACAGGGTCTCACTGTTGCCAGCAGCTGAGCTCCAGCATTCTGTACTAGCCAGTTTCTGGGCCAATGCAAGGGAATCCCCACATAGGTGCATTGCAGTGCAGTAATCCCATTTTTAAAGTCACCAGTGCCTGAGCTCTGATCGAGTTCTCCCAGTCCAAGTTAGGTTAGGCTGAAGGTTAAGATACTGGCTCAAGGTTGCCTAAAGAGCTCCTTGCCTGTGCTACCTATCCAGGTTATTGCCAAAGGAGACTCATATGGACTTCAGGAAGTTATGAATGGAGCAGTAATGACCCTAGGGCACCAAACACCAATGATGTTTAGCGCACACTTCTTCCAAAAGTGAATATATTTCGAATGTGTTCTAATGTTTTGGCTTGCAGTCGCTGGTTTACTTGGAACTCCGAAATGAGTTTTTATGACTAGTGATATTTCCTTGCGAGATGTCCTGTGATTTATTTTCAACCTGCATTTTCATTAAGCAGATGGAGCTCTCTAACATCTCCCATAAAGCACCAGAGAGTTCCTGCTGCTTCCACCCACGTGTGTTCTCTGTTCTTCTAAAGCCTGGGCACCACTCACTTTCCTTTTGGCGGAGTAGATTGCTTGTTTATGACTCGCATCAGTACCGCATACCGATTCGGTGGCTTTTAAAATGTGGCTTTCTTTTGTCAGAAAGAACTCCATAGGCCAGGGTAGGCAACCTAAGGCCCAGGGGCCAGATGTGGCCCAATCGCCTTCTCAATCCGGCCCGCAGACGGTCTGGGAATCGGTGTGTTTTTACATGAGTAGAATGTGTGCTTTTATTTAAAATGCATCTCTGGGTTATTTGTGGGGCATAGGAATTCGTTCATTTTTCTTTTTTTCCAAAATATAGTCCGGCCCACAACACGGTATCAGGGATGGTGGACCGGCCCAAGGCTGAAAAAGGTTGCTGACCCCTGCCACAGGCAATGTCTGGTGCGATATATTGCAGTTGGCAAGCAGCTACAACCATAGGGTTGAAGGACCTTGGGGTCACAGCACACTTTGTGCATTGTGTGGTTTTGGTCATGACACAGTATCAAGTTCATTTCTCCATCTGTAAGAGGGAAGTCATATTCCCAACCTACCTTGGACAGTTCTCGAATCTACTAACATGAGTGTGACCAAACTGCGGGAGGCAGTGGAAAACAGGAGTGCCTGGTGTGCTGTGGTCCATGGGGTCACAAAGTGTCGGACACGACTAAACAACAACAAACCTACCTTAAATGATGGTTGGGAAGCTGAATTGCTTGATACGCAAAGCCTCAATTCATTGACAAACATCCATTTCTTCTATGCAATTCACCTAAGCCAAATAACATTCTTTTTTATCCTCCCTCGATTGTGGGGAACTGAGGGCATAGCATTTCAACAACATCCCAACCTCGAGGTGTTTGTATCCTTTCCTTGTATCCAAATTGCCTGAAGCCCTTATTTAAAGAGGGGAATCACTAACTGAAGTTTGCTCTGGTATGAATATATGAGGAAACTGTTAGATGAGTACCTTTTCGGCAGCCATCCCTTTATATCAGTCGTCTCCAGCCTGAATTTGAACTACAATTCCCATCATCCCTGTCCATCCATTAGCCATGCTGGGTCAAAGCTAATGCAAGTTGGAAATCAGTAACACATACAAGTCAGTAGCTGAAGAAGGCAACTTTAGATCATGTTGCTGCTTTAGGAGCAATTTGTCGTGCATGGAAAGAAAGCAATTTAAAAGTACCAGCCCCTTCCCTGATGAAGCCAGTGAAATGAGAAGCAAAGGATATCTGCTTTAGTCGTTATGTCCAGTGATATTGTAGCCCTTTCCCAGTTATGCAGAATATTACTCCTCAAAAATAAATCTTTGTGCAATCCTGCGTATTGAGAACAGAAGATCTGGACCTGAGCCTTGGCTCAGATTAAGACCTGATCTTCAGTACATGCTGGCTAAAATGTGGGTAGCAGTGCCCTTTCTCAATTACCCTACTGCTTGGAGCTGGAATGACCTGGCCGAGGCCATATGGATTTCATTGGATGGTTTCTGGAACTGTAAAATAACCCCGTGACTTGAATCTGAAAGTTCAAAAGCTCAGCAATGAAAGCTAATGTGCTTTGGTTCCTTCACACCATAGCTTCCAAGGTACAAAAGAGAGTGCCTTGTGTTTTCTTGCTTTGTCTTGAGTGTTGTTTTTCTGCACACAGCTGTTTATATCTATGTGCTCCAAATGACAACTTCCTAGCATAAGCTCTTGCTTGCTAAATCACACCACAGGCTCCCATGAGTAAGAGGGACATGCCCTGTGCCCCACTAACTTTTCTATCAGAGGGAGATCAAGCAAAGCCCTTTGCTCTTGTCTTACCATCCTGAACTTTGCTATTTGAGCCCGTGATAGGCTTTGCCAGCAACTGATTGCAGCAATAGCCCTGAGGATTTGCACAAGAGCATCTAGCAGTCGGGACAGTTGCTCTGTGTTCAGACTCTGCCAGTTACATGGGAGAAGTGGGGGCAGTTATTAAATTATGGGGAAACGCTTAAATCCTGCAATCTGCAAATTGAATATTTAAGCAAGCACTATCTGTAGCTCAGTTTGTTGAATTAGATTCAATGGGACTTCCAGGTCACTGTGCAAAGGATCGCAGCCTGGTGGCAAAATCCTATATATACTTAGATATACTTAGAGAACAAGTAACTCCCACTGTTTTCAGTGGATTATATATACTAGATGCACTGCTTGGAGACAGCTGTGATCAAGCGGCAGACAAGTTATAGAAATAAATACCGTATTTTTCCGTGCATAAGACTTGGATTTCCCCCCTAAAAAATAATGTCAAAAATTAGGGGGCGTTTTATACTCTGGGCCATCTAACCCCATTTTCTTAAATCTGAGCCCCCCCCAAAAGGGGGCTTCTTATACATGGGGGTGTCTTACAAATGGAAAAATACAGTATTCCTCAGCAAGGCTAGAATCCTAACAACCACTTATCTCTGAGTAAGTCCCACTGGATTCGGTGGGTTTACTTCTGAGTAGACATGGCATGTTTGGAATGGCATTTTTTACCATGCAATCCTACACTTGTACTCGGAAGGAAGCTCCACTCTGCTCAATTGGAGTTGAGTGTGATCAGGATTGCAGCGATCCTAAACCTGTGTGTAGCTTTCTTCAGGCTTCGGCTTCGTTCCTTTCCTACGCTTGTCAAACTAATGAAGGGGTACGCTTATTTATTCAATCCCCTAATTTCCAAGATCGTCCATTCACACAAGCAGCACGGGGAGAAAGCTACCCGTCCAAAACTGCCTGGCGGATTTCAACGCAGAAATGCGCACCTGCGGAACCAGCTCAGGTACGCAGAGAGAGTCCGGGTCAGGGTCCCTCGTCTCTCGCCCCCGGAGCCGCCACAGGACCTGGCCGCCTCCGTCTCTTCCCCGCCAGCCCGTCGAGGACCCCACCCCCCGCTCGGAGCCGCTGCGGCGAGGAAAGGGTGCGCTCGGGACGCGAGGCGGGGCCGCGCGGCGGAGTTTATAATGCCTCTCCGACGGGGCGGCAGCGAGTGGGAGCGAGCGAGCGCGCAGCCTGCTGACAGTCCAGCGCGATGGGAGGCAAAAAAGTTTGCATCGTGGGCTCCGGCAACTGGTGCGTGGGCGGAGGGGTCGCGTGGGAGGGGGAGTCGCGTGGGTGGAGGCAGTGCTGCTGCAGCTGCGGGGGAGGCGGTGCAAGTTAGGACACTCGAGGCTCAGGTGGGCTCGGAGCTCGCGGGGAGGCTCCTTTGCACGACGGCAGCGCGTCTTCGCTTGACCCTCTTGCACGCCAGCCCAGCCGAGCGGGGTCGTTTCTTGGTTTTTTTTTTTTTCGGGGGACGGGCTGAAAGCTGAATCCTGTTGCTCATTATGATGTGTGGGGCTCTCTACTTCTGCCCCCCTCCCGTCCCGTCCAGTGCCCGCCAGGACTGAAGGTGGTGGTAGTGGGGGAGCTATTGCTTTGCCTTTATAGATTTTTGTTTTGTTTTAAGTCGCTTAAAGCTCACGCTGCCTTCATTCCCTCAGCAGCTTGAACCGTAGGAGCCAACACGTGGGGGGTCCCGCAATAAAATATTTTAGTGGACGCCCTCTCCCCAAGTTGATGAGCATTGCCATTCAAATAGTGTGCCGTGTTATGTGATCGGTTATGTGGGGTGGGGCTTACCTGGTCTCCCCCCCCAATATTTTATTCAAGTTGGCACCCCCAACGTGGGGCTCAAACCCACAACCCTGAGATGAAGAGTCCTCCTCTACCGACTGAGCTATCCTAAATTTGTTGCGCCCTTAACCTTCGGGTTAATAAATGGCGGTGGTGGTAGGAACAGGTGCCAGCCAGAGTCGCTTTCCCTCTGGCGTGACTTTCTGCCATTTCGTGATTTGCTTGCCAGGGGTGCAGAGGGAGAGGGAAGGAGCCCCCTAGTGCTCGCGGAGAGCGCGCCCCTCACTTGGGTCTATTTCTGGCGCCTCTTGTTAGTATCACTCTCTCGAAAAGAAGCTCTGTGCGCTGCGAGGCAATGCCTTCGTGGCTCTGCTTGGTTGTTTCGGTGCGTTAATGTCCTGCAGCTGCTCTTCATATTACCATCCAGGACATGTCAGAGACTAGTCCCAGAACTGGCTTTCAGTGCTAAAGCTTGACTGTGCAACATAGGAATACGTGTATCTTTTGGAGCATGTGCAGAGCACATATTTGGACATGCGCTGGAGGGTTAGTACCGAGTGACCTCAGTGCATTTCCCTGGAGCAAGGTGGGAAAGTTTCCAGCTTCAAGAGTTAGAACTCTATGAGCCAAGTGCAAGTCTCTGCGTGGGCACCTCTGCTTGCATATGTAAGGGTTTTAGTTATAATAAGCAATCTTGTTTAAATTATTCTCTCTCCCAAACACAAGTGCAAGCCTATAATGCTAATGTGAGAGATTTGTACCTGTTCGTGCGTTTGGAGGTGCATGTTTCTAGGCCAGTCCTTCGCCAACAGTGTTCGCCAGATGTTTGGGACTACAAATCCCATCATCCACAGCTTGATGGCTTTGGCTGATGGGATTTGTAGTCCAAAGCGTCTGAATGGTCCCAGGTTGGCAAAGGCTGGTCTAGACTCTCCCTCTTGGTTTCTTACTACTGTATTATAATTTAGCTGACTGGCGTCTTTAGATATATATTTCTAAACAGCTACATTGCATGAACGATGTGATACTACACTGAATAATTGTACGCCTCCTTAGGTAATGCACATAGATTCAAGAAAGTGCTAGTTCACATAACACACATCTAAGTTGCTGCAACAGGGCATGGTGATAGCTACAAGCTTGGGTGACTTCAAAGGGGGATTAGAGAAATCCATGGGGCAGCTATCCATGCCTATTAGCTAACAGTAGTAGTAGGACTTCTGTGGGTTGAAAATGGATACCAATCTTGGCATCCCCGGCCATTTTTTCTTTTTTCTTTTTTGATGCAACTGGGTGAACAGCAGCCTGCCGAACGCTTTATATATATGCTTTTCAGGTTTATACTTTTCACAAATTTTACAATCATTTTAACATTTCGAAACATGACTTCCTTCCCCCTATTTCTGCAGTTCCTTAAATTTATTTTTAATATCTTCTGCATATCCAAATTAATTTGCTCGTTTATTCATCTACTTTAAATATACAGTGGTACCCCGCTAGACGAATGCCTCGCTAGACGAAAAACTCGCTAGATGAAAGGAATTTGCTAGCGGAAGGCTGTCTCGCAAGACAAATTTTCCTATGGGCTTGCCTCGCAAGACGAAAAAAATTCCAATTCCCCCCCCCCCCCGTCAAACCGCTATTCCCCCGTTGGTGCTTCGCAAGACGAAAAATTCGCTATACGACAGCACTCGCAGAACGAATTAATTTCGTCTTGCGAGGCACCACTGTATAATAAAACTGCAGGTTATTACAAGAATCCTGCCAATGTCCTTATCTGTTTACAATTTATCTGTGAATATTCAAGAAACCATTTCCATTCTTTTATTAAAAAGTTTGTTATCTTGATTTCTTGTTCTTCCGGTAAGTTTCGCCATTTCTGCATTTTCCATAAGTTTATGTATCTGTTCTTCCTTTGCTGGGACTTCTGGTTCTTTCCATTTTGGGGCGAGTAACGTTTTTGCCGCTGTAGTAGCATACATGAATAAGTTTCTATTCAGTTTCGGTAGTTCTGTCCCTAGAATTCCCAAAAGAAAAAGGAAGCCTGCCGAATGCTTGAAGTGCAAGCTTCAATTGCAAACGTAATGACGTGAGCATTGTAAATTTGCCTTTTGCGTGTGGTCCTTTGGAAATGTTGTGATTTGGAGATGTGCAAAGTTTCATGAACAACAATGATTGAGGTGGAACACTGCTCAAGCTAGTTGGTGGCAGTAGCAGGGCCTTTCCTATAGCCTGGTGGCACCATGTTAGAGGAGCCATAAGGCTTGGGTAGTAGCTAGTCCCACCCGTGAAGAGGAACAACTGGTTTGCAGGTGAAGCCTATTTAGTTGGCGGTCACACTTGGTGGTGGGTTGCTACTGATAGGTCAGCCACAGTGGGGTTGACCCAGAGCGTTATCCATTTGGGCCACACCTTTGGGGTGTGATGAGGAGTGAAGGTACTTTTCTGAGCACAATTCAAAGTGTTGGTGCTGACCTTTAAAGTAAGGTTGCCAGATTTTTTTTCAATGAATCCGGGGACGCTTTTCAACTTCAGTCGGAATGGATGGATTTTGTCAGGGGACTGATTTGTAAATCCGGGGACTGTCCCCGGGAAACGGGGACGTCTGGTAACCTTACTTTATAGCCCTAAACAGCCTCAGCCCAGTATACCTGAAGGAGCGTCTCCACCCCATCGTCCAGCCCAGACACTGAGGTCCAGCTCTGAGGGCCTTCTGGCGGTTCCCTCACTGTGAGAAGTGAGGCTATAGGGAACCAGGAAGAGGGCCTTCTTGGTAGTGGTGCCCGCCCTGTGGAACCCCCTCCCATCAGATGTCAAGGAAATAAACAACTATCTGACTTTTTAAAGCTTTATTATTATTTATTAATCTGTTGGGAGCCACCCAGAGTGGCTGGGGAAACCCAGCCAGATGGGCAGGGTATAAATAATAAATTAATATTGTTATTGTTATTGCTACTACTCACTATGGGTGATCAGTTGTAGGCTTGCTCCTAGGTGAGATGCTGGAAGGGGGAATGTGAGCTAACACAACTTCCAGCTGAGCAGTGGAAAATTGGGGAGCTGTGTCTGTGGCAGTTTGTGTGTCTGGTGGGTTATTTTGCTGATTCATGCTGTTGGGTGTATCTGTCACATCTTTCTTTTGCATTTATATGCTCTTTGCTGCTTTGGCAGCCTTTGGGCAGTGTATAAATGACATAAACCTGATACAGAGATACTTCTGAGGGTTGCATACACACTCTTTTCTCTCTCTCTCTCCCCCTGCAGGGGTTCAGCTATTGCCAAGATTGTGGGCGGCAATGCAGCCAAGCTGGACAAGTTTGACACCACGGTAAACATGTGGGTGTTTGAAGAGGAAATTGGTGGCAAGAAACTCACTGAGATCATCAACACGCAGCACGAGAACGTCAAGTACTTGCCAGGCCACAAGCTGCCCCCCAATGTGGTAAGTTCAGAAGCCGGGGGGGGGGGGGGGGGGAGAGAGAAGGGAAGCAATGTGTGGGCAGGGTGGCAGCTGTATTCCAGACTGGGCCAATGTGTCACCTCCCTCTCTGTGCCTGCATGCCAGCTTAGAGCCTTTCATTGGATCAAAAACAGCCTCAAGGTATTTGGGTGCCTGTTGCAGAAAATCCAAGAAGCATCAACCATGGGGATCCAGAAATGTAATAAACCACGGGTAGGCAAACTAAGGCCCGGGGGCCAGATCCGGCCCAATTGCCTTCTAAATCCGGCCCGCAGACGGTCCGGGAATCAGCGTGTTTTTACATGAGTAGTATGTGTGCTTTTATTTAAAATAAATAAGATTTATTGAGAGCCAGTGTGGTGTAATGGTTAAGAGCGGTAGACTTGTAATCTGGGGAACCGGGTTTGTGTCTCCACTCCTCCACATGCAGCTGCTGGGTGACCTTGGGCTAGTCACACTTCTCTGAAGTCTCTCAGCCCCACTCACCTCACAGAATGTTTGTTTTGGGGAGGAAGGGAAAGGAGAATGTGAGCCGCTTTGAGACTCCTTCGGGTAGTGATAAAACAGGATATCAAATCCAAACTCCTCTTCTTCTACTACTAAAATGCATCTCTGGGTTATTTGTGGGGCATAGGAATTTGTTCGTATTTTTTTTCCAAAATATAGTCCAGCCCCCCACAAGGTATGAGGGATAGCGGACCGGCTCCCTGCTGAAAAAGTTAGCATATTTTCCCATCCTTTAATGGCACCTCAGTATTTGCCTTGAGTTGTGTACATACCATACATTTCAAGCACATACGCCCCAGAGATTTCTGCAAGCTGTAGTTTCCCCCTCGCAGAGCCAGTGTGGTGTAGTGGTTAAGAGCGGTAGACTCGTTATCTGGGGAACCGGGTTCGCGTCTCCACTCCTCCACATGCAGCTGCTGGGTGACCTTGGGCTAGTCACACTTCTCTGAAGTCTCTCAGCCCCACTCACCTCACAGAGTGTTTGTTGTGGGGGAGGAAGGGAAAGGAGAATGTTAGCCGCTTTGAGACTCCTTCGGGTAGTGATAAAGCGGGATATCAAATCCAAACTCTTCTTCTTCTTCTTCTACAATTCTCAGAAACCTTAACAAACGACAGGATTCTTTTAGTAATTAAAGCAATGCACTTTAAATGTAAGGTGTGCATGCACCTGTAGCTCAGAGGAAGCACCGGTAGCAAAAAAGACCCCCCCCTTGATATTTGTCCTGAATTTGCATCTACACATACAAATTAGCATATGCACATAAATATATGCCATAGTCTTGTGCCAAGAAACGTGTACCTAGCAATGTCCCTGACTGTGACAATGGGAAGCAGTTGTCAATCTGTTGCAGTACATGCATCTAAGCTAGGCCAAGATGAATTATGGGATTCCCAGTAGCTGAAGTTGGTCTCTTGTTGGGGGAGTGGAGTGGACTTAAGCTAAACTAACTCCCGTTGGTTTCAAGAGGAGAGGAAAGCAAGTGTTCAGATATATCCTGCTTTAGAATTTGTGAGGACTTGAGACACGCTTCAGATTTGGCTGGAACACGCTGAATGTTGAGAATCTCGCTTACTTCCCTCCCACATAACTCTGAACAAAGGACTCTTTTGTTGGGGCATTTCATGCTTTCTGACTTCTGGAAAACTTGCACCAACTTCATCACCTGAAAATGTACAGTGAGGGATACACATTGAAAGGTTGTAGGGGGACGCGGGGAGGAAGAATCACGTGTCAAATGAGCCCCAGAAATAACAATCCCACCAGTGTATGTATGAAAATACAGTAAATCCTGGGAAAGAATTTACTGAAGAAGCCCAAAACTGTCCATGGGCGAAACAGGGGACAAACGCCGGCACCCTGTCTAACTTTTGTGCGTAACATCTTCAATATTTCATCTGATTGGACTTGCTTTCATCAATTAACATCTGTGTGTATCATCATTGATATTTCATCTGACTGGACCTATTTTCATCAATATCTACAGGAGCCTGGCTAAAGAAATTTAAAGACTGACATTGTCCTGTTGCACTAACTGCAATGAGTTTTCTGTTTGTGGCTTGTTAGACTTCTTGCATTGCTCTCTCTTTGGTTGGACTACCAATATAGAATTCAGAACGTGGAATGGTTTGGTAGATTTGTGTGCGCCGTTTTTGTGCTGCTTATAGTATACTGATTTACCAGAAATAACAATGGCAGAAGCAGTTGATTTTAAAAGGGGCAACTTTCTGAAGTATGTTGGGAAAGCAGTTTGTAAGCAAGAAAACCCAAAGTGAAGTCCTCGCTAATAGGCTGGCCAGTTTTTAACCTCCCTCTTGAGGATGAACAAGATGCAGATTAGGCTCCTTCCTATCGGAGGGGAGCTTTGAGCAGGAGTGAGCATTCAAACATGAAATTCACAGTCAGCAGTGTGATTGGTCACTGTTCGGGAAGGACCTGTGTGTTTCTGTGTGTTTTGAGCTATTTTCCCTTGTGGTTTTCCGGTGCTAGCCAATGCCAAGTTCCCAATTGAATGAGACTCCATTTCTATTTCATTACATTTCAACTGGGATACTTTAGTGTATGTGCTGGGTGCTTAACATAGTTACACGCTCCATACCCTAGCCAGTAGTAGAAGGGGGGAAATGGCATTGCTTTTAGGAAGTCAAACCCGCTGCCGTACTCTGCATGTAATTCAAAGAACAAATAGTTCCCGATTCTGACTGTGCGACTGATGTATGGATTCGTTGATTCCGAATGCGCTGTTTCAGGAACACTTGAAATGCATCTATAGGTATGCAACAGCTTCTGGAGAAGTTCATAGCGAACAAACAAGGTGGCCAATAAAGGTACATCTCAGAGAGTTGCTTCTCCCATACATATCACCCCCCAGACAAGTTAGATCTTCTGATGGAATCCTGCTGCTCCAAAACCATCTCATGTGCAGGGCCTTTTCAGTCGTGGTTCCAAAGCAGATTTCTCTTTCTTTTCTTCTTTTTAAAAAAGTTTTAATTTTATTGTGTAAATTCAAAAAGTAACATATTATAGAATTTACAATGAAAGTAGATTTCTCTTCTGAGAGATCTACACAGCCTCCTCTTTGCTGTCATTTTTCTGCATGAGTTTTTTTATTTCTGACTGCCTTAGCTAACTATTGATTAAGTTCTGTTGACCAGCTACCACTGCTTTAGTTCATACTATTTTATTTTAGCCACTGTTTCGTTGTTTATCTGGTTTTATTTTGTGTGTGTATCCTCCTATTTTGGTAACTTTTTATTTTAATTTTTCTGTAAAAACAAATTGTATAACCTTTTTGGGTGAGCTATGGTATACAGGTAACTATTAACTGACAATGGATTATTTGTGGCGAGCCTGGATGGGTCTTCAAGGCCCACTTAGCAGATTTCCCTGGGCCTCCTTCCTCCTGCCAGACCCAGAGGAGCACAGGAGGGTTGGCTTGTGCCTCTTCCAGGAGAATGAAGATCAAGGAACATGTTGCCTTGGTAACAAAAGTAATAAATAACCTTCTCTCTGCCTGCTAACATTTCCCAGTGCTAACAGAGTGTCAAAAAGCCCACTCAATAAAAACACATGCTGGGAGATGGCAGAGAGATTAGATGTTACACTAGGCAAGTCTTGTTCATTGAGCACAGGGTTCAAATGCCTTTTATGTTGTTTTTTAATATCTTCCTCATGCCCCCCCAATACTTAGCGGGTGGCGCTGTGGTCTAAACCACTGAGCCTCTTGGGCTTGCTGATCAGAAGGGCGGCAATTCGAATCCCCGTGACGGGGTGAGCTCCCATTGCTCTGTCCCAGCTTCTGCCAACCTAGCAGTTCAAAAGCACACCAGTGCAAGTAGATAAATAGGTACCGCTGCGGTGGGAAGGTAAACGGTGTTTCCGTGCACTCTGGCTTCCGTCACAGTATTCTGTTGCACCAGAAGAGGTTTAGTCCTGCTGGCCACGTGACCCGGAAAGCTGTCTGTGGACAAATGGCGGCTCCCTCAGCCTGAAAGTGAGATGAGAGCCGCAACCCCATAGTCGCCTTTGACTGGACTTAACCGTCCAGGGGTCCTTTAGTGTGTGTGTGTACATGCGCACACACATTAGTATCTCTGCTTAAATCAGGTGTGAGGAACTTTAGGTGCTCCAGATGTTGCTGAACTTCATCTCCCACAAGCCCCAGCAGTTGCCAATCTTCTTTGGTTGGGACCTTGCTCATTTTCCATTTTAGGGCTAAGAAAACACAGACCACAGTTGTAGTATACATAAATAACCTTTCCTGACACCTGGGGATTTCAGTCTGAATTATCCTCAACAGAAAGGACTCTGGTTTCTCAACCAAAGAAGGACCCAACCAAAGAAGATTGGCAATTTAAGTTGACAGAATATGCACAACTTGCATACTTAACATATACAATAAGAGAACAAGAAGAACATACATTTAAAGAAGATTGGAAAATGTTTGTTGGATGTATGGAAAACAATTGTGTACAGCTGAAAACGCTGGCAGCATTAAGATAAATTCAACAGTGTAAATAAGTTGATTCAATAATGGAAGAAGAGAAGAAGAAGAAGAGTTTGGATTTGATATCCCGCTTTTCACTACCCGAAGGAGTCTCAAAGCGGCTAACATTCTTCTTTCCCTTCCTCCCCCACAACAAACACTCTGTGAGGTGAGTGGGGCTGAGAGACTTCAGAGAAGTGTGACTAGCCCAAGGTCACCCAGCAGCTGCATGTGGAGGAGCGGAGACGCGAACCCGGTTCCCCAGATTACGAGTCCACCACTCTTAACCACTACACCACACTGGCTTAGTTTTTGTAAAATATGCAGGGATTTACGATATGTAAACTGAACCATGGAAAGAGGAGGGAAGTATTAAGGATGTAAAATGAGTATTTTAAATTGTAAAACAGGAAATTTTAATATATATAGAGAGAGAACGAACTCTGGTTTTGGGGGGAAAGTAATTTATGCAAATATTCAGCTTTCTTCAAAGGCATTTGGCTACCCTAGTGCAGAATTTCCCAGGATTTGTTTAGTATGTGTGTCTGTAAGAGCTGCAAACCTTTCTTCCACCACCATCACCCTTCCTTGCTCTCACTGAGGATCCTGCTCCCTTGAGCTGCCTAGACTTGTGTTGTTGATGCCTTTCTTCTCTCCAACCCCCCCCCCCAATTGCTGCAGGTGGCAGTGCCAGATGTGGTGAAGGCTTCAGCTGATGCAGACATCCTTATATTTGTAGTGCCGCATCAATTTATTGGGAAGCTCTGTGACCAACTGAAAGGCCGGATCAAGAAGGACGCGATTGGGGTCTCGCTCATCAAGGTGTGAGTTGGAACTAAGGCTTGGGCTGCTCTGAGCAGCTTCAAGGTGGGGCTGGCTGGAGATGCAACCATCCTAGGAACTGACCCGGGGCGGGTTGCATGAGTTTGCTTAGATGAGCTGAGAGGCAACTGGGTGTGTGTGCCTGTGAGGGGGATAAATACACATGGAACAGGGTCAAGGAACGCCTGTGGGAGAGTGGGGAACACCCGCATGGTTGATCAATTGCCTATGGTTGATCAATGGCTGTGATTTATTGAGAGCGCATATAATGGTTTATAGCATTGCAGCAAGCTTAGTCTTCCCTGTTGAGGCTCTTGGAAGTATTCTTTGACTCTTGTGGCATCTTCAAAGCTTCAGGCAAATACCACGTTCTTGGGTTGAGCACATCTTATTTAATACTCACATACGGAAAGGAGGGATCAGCAGCACTTGAGCCTATTTTGCTGCTCCTAACACCAAAAATTACTGTAGTAGTTGTATGCATATTATATGCTGCCTTTTCCCCAGACTGGGATGCAAGGCAGCTTATATAGATAAAATTTGTTGTTTAGTTGTCTTCGTCGTGTTCGACTCTCCGTGACCCCATGAACCAGAGCATGCCTTGGAAACTCACTTTCTTCTGAAAGCTGCTCCTTTTTAATGTCCACGGAGTTTTCTTGACAAAATACTGGAGTGGTTTGCCAGTTCCTTCTCCAGGTGGATCACATTTAGTCTAAACTCTCGGCTATGAACTGTCCGTCTTGGGTGGCCCTGCACAGCATAGCTCATAGCTTCTTGGGAGTTATTCAAGCCCCTTCGCCACGACAAGGCAGTGATCCATGAAGGGGATAGATAAAATAGAAAAAGCCAAAAACATAGGAAAAAACCTGTCGTTAGAAAGCAATTAAACACACACATATACACAAAATATATACCAGTATGTTTAATTACAATAAAAACATCACAGCACCAGCCTTTTCCTTAAAAATAGTCAGTTCCCCAAAGCCAACTGTTGGAACAAGAAAGTCCAACAGCAAGGAGGGAGCCAGTCCATTTTCTCTAGGAGGGGTGTTCCAAAGTCTGGGAGCAGCCACTGCTAGTCACAACATCTATTATATGCTGTTGCATCTCTTTGGGGGTTAAGGATGCTCTCAGAAGGACTACGGGCTACTTGAGGGATCTCAGCAAAGAGCTACTCCACTGACCATGCCATGTTCTGTTGAATCCCAGGGTGTGGATGAAGGACCCGATGGTCTGAAGCTGATATCGGACATCATCCGTGAGCAGCTTGGCATTGAAATGAGTGTGCTTATGGGGGCCAACATCGCTAATGAAGTAGCCGACGAGAAGTTCTGCGAGACCACCATTGGTAAATGAGTTTGAGCTTATGGCTAGCTGGGCGGTGAGAATCTCTCCAAGTGGGCTGCTCATGCCAAGGTCTTCTGTCCCTCCTTACCTTAGCAGTGCCACCACTAGGTGTCTTGGGCCTACTGAAGCTTGTAAGAGCAGCTCCACAATGGTACACTAGAGGCTTTGGTTCATCAAGTATAGACAAGGAATAGGGAACATGTGGCACTTCAGATGCTGCAGACTACAACTCCCATCACCGGCCATGACAGCTGGGCCTGGTGGGAGTTGGGAGCCCAGCAACATTTGGGGGGCCACAAGTTCCCCATCTCTGACATAGATGGTGTGATTTTGCCACATCTCACCTAGAGCACAAGGGCCATCGTTTTAAACACACTAAAGCATGTGGGGGGAAAGGGTGTGGCTCCTCAGCCTGATTTGCTCTCTACTGTTGCTGCCATCCAGCTTTCTCCCTTGCCTGCAATGGCCCATGGGGATCCAGGCATGACCCACAGCAAGTGGAAGGACTTGGAAGGGAACAGGGAGAGCCCTGGCTTCTCCCTTGCTGCATGTCAGATCTGTGTCATGTTAATAATGCTGCAGGGGTTTCGGAAGGGTCTGAAAATGTTGTCTTTTTATATGAGCCTCCCAGCTGCGAGATTGTTTTGTTCGCTAGATTGTTCTGTTTTTTGCTGACTTACATTGTTCACCCGTTGTAGGGTGGTGGTGGTTTCTTTAAAAAAAGCTATAAGGAGCTTTGATTCGGTTTGCTTAAATATATCACATTGATTAGTTAAAATACATCACTTAAGGAATTAAGCAAGTTAATTTGCTTAATCCAGAGTAAAGGTTAATCCAGAGTAAAGGGTGTCCCTGAAACACCTGCATGCATATTCCTGAGGGGGTTAGGCTTGCTTGAGCTGTGGATCCAACACATGAACGTGGATGTTGAAGGAAGCACATTGGTTGTATTCGCTTCGCACAACAACAGCAGGAAAACACGGAGGAACTGCAGCAAGTGCAACCGTGTAAAAGTGCAGAGCTGCTCTTGGCCATCACTAGAGGTGACTTCAATGGCCCACTGTCCTGCTACTCTTTGTTGGATCCAGTAGGGGGAGCAGCACAGAGAGGATGCTGCTCCTTCTTCTTTGGCCATCACTCATAGCTGAGTAGGATTGTCTTCCGTGGGCAGCCAATTTTCAGAAGGACAGGCCACAGGGCATTAAAGGGCAGAGAGGATGTGGCGATACATCAACAGGAAAATTGGTCTTGGGCGCTTTATTGTACTACATAAAGGAACCTACGAAGCTCCAGGATTTGCCCCTCTAGCCCAGTATTGTCTACTCCCAGTTGTCCAGGGGTCTCGAACAAAGATGGATCTTTCCTGTCACCTCTTGATCAATTTTAACTGGAGGTGTCAAGGACTAAACACTATGCAAAACGTGTGGTCTTCTGCTGGGCTGTAGTCTCTCGCTGCAGAGAAGAGGAAAGAAGAGGGTCTGATTTGTTAGGAAGTTCCAGGTTCTTCACAGAGCAACTGGAACAAGCTCTATTCACCTCCAGACACCTTCAGTGCAGCCCCCTCCCCAGCCAGTTTCCCAGATTTGTCATATTATGTGTTAATTATAGTTACAAATGCCCCTTCTGTTGAACCACTGCAGCATTATAAAGCATGGAACTCTTCTTTTGGAGCTGCCCCCCCCCCCCTTATACTTGATGCTGAGAATTATACTTTTCATTTTGATAACCCTGGGGGAGGGGAAAATGAGAGATCCATTGGTTGCCATAGGGGTGGGGAGAGTGGAGGCATCATTCCCTCTGGCAAGCTGAAATGCTTCCACGGATGGAAGCATCAGAAGAGTGTGATGTTCAATTCCTCCCTTAGGCTTTAGAGAGGCAAGGAGCAAGGCCGTTTCTACTTATGCCCATGTCTCACCTCTGTGCAGGCTGCAAGAACCTAGAGCATGGACAGATCCTGAAAGACCTGATGCAGACGCCCTGTTTCCGGATCGGTGTGGTGCAAGAATCGGACACCGTAGAAATCTGCGGTGCCCTCAAGGTGTGGGAATAACCAGGCTACCAGCGGTTTGGCAGCTTCCGCATGGGGTGTGGCTTGCTGCTAAGGGAGGTCTCTGCTGGCACGATGGCATTGCACAGAAGAATGGGAGACCTGTGGCCTTCCAGATGTTGTTGGGTTCCCAACTCCCGCGAGCCCCAGCCATCATGGTCAACTGTCAGGTATCATGGGATCTGTAGTCCAGCAACATCTTGATGGCCTCAGATTCCCCACACCTGGCCTAAAGCTTCTGTTGACCTCCCAAGTACATACGTACGTGCACACAGAGTCTGTACAACTATAGATGCAAAGTTATGACTGTTTGGGAAGCCATGCTACCTCACCAGTTAGCTGGAGCAGGTGGGGGACTTGATGGGAGCTACTCCAATGAAATGCGCTTTACATTATATGCTTGCTGGAGAGAGGTAGTTTCTATAGAACCCATCTCTGCTGCCATCCTTCCATGGGAGCCATCATTTGTAGCCCTGCTTAGAACACCAAAGGTTGCTCTGTCTACTCTCTGCCTTAAATAGTTGCAAGGCTAGTGCCGGCCAGAGCTTTTTTGATTATCAACCTATGTTCTTCCTCCTTAGAACATTGTGGCGGTCGGGGCTGGTTTCTGCGACGGGTTGGGCTTTGGAGACAACACCAAGGCAGCAGTAATCCGCCTGGGCCTGATGGAGATGATCGACTTTGCCAAAATCTTCTGCAAGGGCACCGTCAGTTCTTCCACGTTCCTGGAGAGCTGTGGGGTTGCCGACCTCATCACCACCTGCTATGGGGGCCGTAACCGAAAAGTGGCAGAGGCTTTTGCCAAGACCGGCAAGGTAAGTAAGCATTTGCATAGGGCTCTATCCCTTTTCTTGCGAGGAATCCTATTCGGAATAAGGGAATTTCCCTTAAAAAAGGAAAAAGTTGACAGCTATGCTTTAGGGTCGTCAAATATCTCTCAAGGAAAGCTCTTGCTGTAGTGCAATAAGACAGTATTTCAGAAAGCTTTTAAAATCCCACTTTATGCAGTGCTTAAGAGTGCTTCAAATATCGGTAATTCAAAATTCTGTAATGGAGGCCAGTATTTTTCTATATTCAATGCTTTTTTTGCCCCCGACACGAAAAGGTGCACCTCCCTCAGAAGACCCACTCCAGAGCCCAAAGAGCATCTCTTCTTCTTGTGAGCCAGAAGCTTGTTGAGGGGCTGCTCAGGTTGAGGCGAGGGGAGCCCTCTGTGCTTCAGCTAAGCACCTGAAAGAGCTCCCCACAAGCACCACTCTATGCTTGTGTGAGTTGCAGCAGCTTGGGGGCTTGCTCAGGTGAGGTGCAATTTCCCCACACGTCAGCTGCTGAAGAGCCTCAGCAAAGCCAAAGGAATGTGACCTGTTCTTGCCTGGCAAAGAGAGGCTGGTCACCTCTCTTTGCCAGGCTAGAACAGGTCACATTCCTTTGGCTTTGCTGAGGTTCCTCATTATCATATGATGACGATGATGGTTTATTTATTCCTTCAATGCCGAAATAGTCTTCTAATCAGTTTGCAATGATGAGAAACCAATCACAAAAACATTAAAATACAAATATCCATCATTAAAATGTACAAATTCAGCCCGGACACTGAGATCCAGTGCCGAGGGCCTTCTGGCGGTTCCCTCACTGCGAGAAGCTAAGCTACAGGGAACCAGGCAGAGGGCCTTCTCGGTAGTGGCGCCCGCCCTGTGGAACGCCCTCCCATCACAGGTCAAGGAGATAAACAACTACCTGACATTCAGAAAATACATGAAGGCAGCCCTTTTCAGGGAAGTTTTTAATGTGTGATATTTTTGTATCTGATTCTTGTTGGACGCCGCCCAGAGTGGCTGGGGAAATCCAGCCAGATGGGCGGGGTACAAATAATAAATATTATTATTATTATTATTTATTACAATGAAACAATCCTATTGAAAGGTACACAGGGAAATGGTTTCAGAAACCGAAGAGCTATTTGAATCCAGGCCATAAAGCAGCTGCTATGAGAGCAACAGCCACACAGTTCCCAGCCAATGGCTTCCAGAGGGTAATTCTAGCCAGAGTGCAGTGAAGACTCCTATCCTTGTCTTCAAATCCTAGCTGGACATTGGAGAGAGAGAGAGAAACAGTTGGGTTTGCACAAAATATCCACATCCCTTGCCAAGGACATTTGACTTCAACCTTTGTTGCAATGCTTGTTTTGATGTCAACACCGGGTATTTCACAAAATTTGGGAAGCGGCGAGGTGGCAGCGATCGAGATCTGCAGGATGACTGCAGGGAAGGAAAGGTGGACTAGCAAAGCTTGACACCAGGGCAGGCCTGATGGTGCAAATGCTTTCCTGGGGCAACAGTATTTTAGGAACGTGGTAAAGCAACATCTAAGAGGCAAGCTGCAGGATTCCTTGGGCAGCTACTTGCAGATTGTGTGTAGAGGAAAAGGTTTGGTTTGGGCTGGCCTTGTTCAATAAGGTCACCTCTCTACAGCTAAGCATACTGGCCTGGCCAGTATCTGAGTTGTGGTTTTTTTAAAACAACAACAACAACAACAATTAAGAAATATATAAATTTCATGAAATAAATAAATAAATATGTTTTCATCTCCAGCAGGGATGTCTTACACATTCTTGGAATGGCTTTGTACTTCAGCAGCTGCCATGGCTTCTCCCAGGGGACGTGGGTGGCGCTGTGGTCTAAAGCACCCAGCTTCTTGGGCTTGCCGATCAGAAGGTCGGCGGTTCGAATCCACGCGACGGGGTGAGCTCCCGTTGCTCTGTCCCAGCTCCTGCCAACCTAGCATTCAAAAGCACGCCAGTGCAAGTAGGTAGATAGGTAACGCTGCGGCGGGAACGTAAACGGTGTTTCCGTGCGCTCTGGCTTCCGTCACGGTGTCCCATTGCGCCAGAAGCAATTTAGTTATGCTGGCCACATGACCCGGAAAGCTGTCTGTGAACAAACGCCGGCTCCCTCGGGAGATGAGTGCCGCAACCCCATAGTCACCTCTGACTGGACTTAACCGTCCAGGGGTCCTTTATCTTTTACCTGTGGCTTCTCCCAAGGAGTCATGGGATGTGTAGTTGGTAAAGATGCTGAAAAGTCTTTACTGCAGATGTGTGCACACCTCGCTGAACTGGTTTACAGAGATGAGGAACCTGTGGCCCTCCAGCTGTTGGTTGTACTACAACTTCCATCATCCCTGACCACCGGCCATGATACCTGGAGCTGATGGGAGTCAAGTAACATCTTGAGGACCATAGTTTTCCCATCCCTGGTTTGCAGGTTCCCCTGGGCAGAGAGTCTAGCGTCTGAATCACTTTTAACTCTGTGTGGCATAAGATATGTCCAAAGAGAAGCACAGAGAAGGATGTCCTTCTCTGGATCAACCTTCTAGGATTCGCCCAACTTGGGGAGAAAGGCCATGCCATGCAGCCACTCATACTTAAGAGATCTGTCTTGCATCTTGCAGTCTATCGAGCAACTAGAGAAGGAGATGCTCAATGGGCAGAAGCTGCAGGGCCCTCAGACATCAGCAGAGCTGAACCACATCCTCAAGAACAAGAATCTGGTCGACAAGTGAGTCCCGTGTGACCTTTTTTTCCTGTTTTGCTTGCCATCAATATGAATGCTGCACTGGAACCCATTGGATTGGTGTAACAATCAGCGATAGGCCAGGGCTTGTTTCCAGGGCTGTATGCAAATTCTTGGATTGGTTGTTGATGAACTGATTAGTCAATCCACCAATTCAATAAATTTGCATGTTACCAGAATCTAAGTATGACAGGTCTATTTTGATATAATAAAGGAAATGTGAATTTAACTTACTATTTTAATAAACAAAAGCAACCACTTGTGACTGGAAGTGCCAGCTTTAATTTTTGCCTTTTTTGTTTGTTGCAGTGGCCCTTAACCCTCATCTATTAAAGCTGGCTGTATACAAATAAAACTCTACTCAGAAGTCCCACTGAGTTCAGAGGGGCTTGCTTTCAGTTAAGTGTGCGAAGGATTGCAGCCTGAAGCACACCACCCTATTTATTTGCACCTCCAGAAGTACAGGGCAGCAACACACCCCTAAGGCCTTAGGAAATTCCATATTTTATTTCCAGGCAAATTGCTGGTCCCTCCAATGCTCTTCCTGGTGTCACAGCAGGTTTCTCAAACTTGCCCTTTTGCGAGTTTTCATTTTCCTAGCAAGCTTTGCTACCTGTGTGGGAGTTAAATCTCATTTACAGTACTGTCTTTTCTCCCCACTGCAGATTCCCACTTTTCACTGCTGTCTACGAGATCTGCTACACTGGCAAACCTGTCTCCGACTTCATCAAGTGCCTGCAAAACCACCCTCAGCACATTTGATGGGCTTTCAGTCTTGCGCCTACAAAGGAAGGAGTTTGGGAGGACTTCCTGTTTCCCCACTGCCATCCCAACACGAGAAGAGGGACCCAACACAGAGCATGGGGCAAACAAGGGAGGACTCATCAAAGAATCATAGAATAGTGGAGTTGGAAGGGACACCAAGAGTCGTCTAGTCCAAACCCCAGCAATGCAGGAAACACAGCTAAATAATCCCAGACAGATGGTCGTCCAACCTCTGTTTAAAAACCTCCAGTGAAGGAGAGTCCAGCACCTCCTGAGGTGGTCTGTCCCACTGTCAAACAGCTCTAACAACCATGGAGGTACTGGATCAACTCTTTTGCCGGGGAATCTCTGCCATTTACCAATCTCACCTTAAATGGACAAAAAAAGTTGCCTATGTTGTTTCAGTTTCTTGTTTTGCTCTTAGATTCCAGAGTATCCCACTTCTCGGCACACACAGCAGGCAAAGCTTTGGCTTTTATCTTTTCCCTTGACCAGAGAGAAAGAGAGAGAAAATTTCCTTGTTCTGCCTCTGACTTCTCTGGGTTGTGGGTTCAGGCTTGAACCCTGCCAGCAGGGCTTGTTTAAAGTCAGTAATTGGGAGAGGGGACAGGAAGCAAATTCCGATTACAGGTAACGCACCATTTATGCACATTCAATATGTGTGTGGCTGTGCATACATGCATCACTTCAAACCCAGAAGTTACCCGAAAACAATCACGAAAAGGGGAGGGACAGGGTGTCTGCAGGCTTTTTCAAATATACGCAATTTCACTTAAATGCACGGTGCCTCGGAACATAACCCCTGCGTAAATGGGGGGTTTGCCTGTATTATTGATTTTTTACTCCATGCCTGGAACGCAAGGAACCCCAGGCATGATTTAAAACTAGCTGCTAGGGTTCTCTCTCCGGACAAGGCTTGACCTCAGCATCCCTGGTATCCATGGGAATGGGAACTGTAGCCCTGAATGTGAATATTTGTCTTTTTGAAAAACAAACATTAAAGTGAGAAACAAGAAATAATACAGATTAGTTGTTTATCATTCTTCAAAGGCCTGGCTGAACTTTACAGCACGCAATGGAAGGGGGGATTTCATAGAAACATAGAACTCTAAAGTTGGACGGGACCGCAAGGAAACAAAATAGGAAATTCTTTCCAGTAGCACCTTAGAGACCAACTGAGTTTGTTCTTGGTATGAGAACCAAGAACAAACTCAGTTGGTCTCTAAGGTGCTACTGGAAAGAATTTCCTATTTTGTTTCCTATTTTGTTTCGACTATGGCAGACCAACACGGCTACCCACCTGTAACTGGGACCGCAAGGGTCGTCCAACCCCCTGCAATGCAGGAATCTCTTTTGCCCAATGTCTACTGACCGAGCTATCCTGCCAGCACAAAGGCACAGATGATTATGAGAACAGAAGAAGCATGTTAGGAATATTCTGGGTATGTGGTTTTGGGGTTGGCTTTTGCATCTTGGCCAGAATAACTCTTCAGTTTTAGGGGGCTGAAGAAAACTCTGTTCATGTCACAAGGCACTTGCTTTCCCAGTGCTTTAACTGAGCTGCCTTCCTCATTTTGGAGTGACCTTTCCAGCCCTGCTCATCCCCCCCCCACCCCTCCAGCAACTTAATCTGCTGATGTGGCAGAAGTCGCAGTGCCTTTTATTAGATGCTCAGAATCACTGGACACCCTGTGACCTTTCTATTCAGACAGCCCCCCAAAAATTAAATTAAAGATAAATAAATTGGAAGGATGGGAGAGGACCCTATTTCCCACTCCCCAAATCAAAGGTAACACTGGCTCTGGGCCTTTTAGTTCAGGGGTCAGCAAACTTTTTCAGTGGGGGGCCGGTTCACTGTCCCTCAGACCTTGTGGGGGGGCGGACTATATGGGGGGGGGAATGAATGAATTCCTATGCCCCACAAATAACCCAGAGATGCATTTTAAATAAAAGGACACATTTTACTCATGTAAAAACACGCTGATTCCCGGATCGTCCGCAGGCTGGATTTAGAAGGCAATTGGGCCGGATCCAGCTCCCAGGCCTTAGTTTGCCTACCCAGGTTTTAGTTTCTACTGGGGGAGATGGGAGGGATCCGCAAATATCAATACCTGCACCCTTCTCCAGGGAGCATTATCCATCTTCTCATATATCAGCTTCCCTTCCTCTTCAAAAAGAAGTTCCAGCCATTTGGTGGCTCATCACCTCTGCTCTCTTCATTCCACAATCAATGCATTTTAACTCGGGATGCAGCTCTTTCTGCCAGCTGCCCAACACACTAACAAGGAGACATATACAGGTATCACACATCTTTACATTCCAGCCCCGGGAGGAGAACAGGGGGCATTTATGCAACACACCTATACACTGCCGCCAACGCACTAACGTGTCGCGACACACCCTTTGGAAAGCTCTGCTCTAAGGCCAACTCACAAGTAGACCCCACATGCTCCATGGAAGTACACCTGGCCGTTCCTAGATTGAAAGAGGGGCCATTTAGGAGAATCAGCAACTCTCTCTGGAAGCTGAACATCTTCCAGACCGGCATAAGGCCCTGGGTGGGTTTAGCTCAGCTACAAACCAATACCACTAATGTGCTACTTGCTTTGCAGCATTCAAACTTCCAGCACCATCTCCTGTGTAACTTGGCAATGTTAGCAGAATATTACTTAAATTCAGAATGCACACAACCTTCCTTAGTAAAGCAAGGTGTAAGAAACAGGCAAACTCCACACCACCCCAATCTCCAAGTAGTGCAAGATTCCAGGGTTCGGTTTCCTTGGAATGAGGGACCGCGGAGACCGTAGTGTCTTTATGATATATGACTTATTTACGCATATATACAACCTGAGCCTACAATAGAGGAGCTCACAGCATTAACATCATGGGAGTGTATTGT
Source organism: Lacerta agilis (assembly GCF_009819535.1). Lineage (NCBI taxonomy): Eukaryota > Metazoa > Chordata > Lepidosauria > Squamata > Lacertidae > Lacerta > Lacerta agilis. Next base: position 14,021,016 of record NC_046313.1, read on the forward strand.
TCCTCCCATAAAAGTACAGGTGTCCTGTCTCTCTTTTGCATCTGGTTACCCCTAACCTTTAGTGGTTCCCAGTTATACTATCAAGTAGAAGAAAGTAATCCCGATATGGCAGAGAACTCACATTCACTTGGTAGAAACTGTGTATAGCTTGAAACTGGGTGAGCTGCTCTTTGAAAGTCTCCTAGGTCTACATGGCACTCTCCCTGCCCTTTTGCAGTTGCTATAAAAAGGTCTCCCCTTTGCCATTTGGAGTTATGTTCTGCCAGCACAGCAGCCTGTTAAGGGCTGTTCTCAGTTTTAAGAAGGGACAGGCCCAGTGTAAGTGAAGGTATATTTACTGAGGTTTGCTGGTACGGAGGCTTGGCATAGGGGTGGACTTTGGTAATACCATATTCTCCTCTGAGGAGCAGACAACTTTCACCATGTGTTGTCTCACATAAGAATGATACAACTCGCCATGCCGGCAATGAACTCAGCTACAAGGTGACACTTACTTGGCAAGCGCGAACAGTGATGTAGAAGACAAAGCCAATAGGATAAAATTTTGCTCCTGCTAGATTCCTTCACTATTTCCATGGTGGAAAAGAAATAGAAAGCCCTTATTTAAAAAAACTGAAAGCCATGCTGGGAGAGACACAAAGGTACAATCAGAAACTAAGATTAGATAGACACCTCCAGGCTTTCTTCCTTTTTTTAATTGTGGGCATACTCTGCCAGTCATGCCATTGACTGCAACATGTTGTGCATTACCCAGCCAGATGGGCGGGGTATAGATAATAAAATTAATAATAATAATACGGATCATCTACACATAATTCTGCTTTATCAGTGGTTCTGCGATGCCTCCCCACTCTTAGCTCACTACAGCACAACAAAAGCACCCCCCCTCCAAAAAGTAAAGAGGAAAAATTGCAGTATGCAAAGTTATAGAATTTCAACAGGAAGCTACAGGACATGCCCTGATTAGAAAGGATGCTGCAGGCTGGCCCTGAAACATTTGCATTGTTATATATAATCACATAGAACCAATCCAATACTGTCATAATGCATGCACCATAAAAAAGAAGTCTGGGAGCCCCTCGCCCCAAATGCTAAAGAGAAAACTACTCTGAGCACAGTTAGAAATTCCAGGCTGCCAACGTAAAATCCCCTTTAAAATCCCAGGGTAGTTTCTCCTTGATAATAGTGGTTGTTGTGTGACTGGGGAGTTGGTACACAAGAACACAAAGCAGCAGCTCCTAATTACTAGTGCAACTGGCAGATTTGCAAGCTTTAGTTAAGTACTCCCAATGATACAGTCCTAAGCATGTTTACCTGAGAGTAAAGTCTACTGAAGACTATGGGATTTGCTTCCAAGTAAACATACATGAAGGGACGCGGGTGGCGCTGTGGTCTAAACCACTGAGCCTAGGGCTTGCCGATCGGAAGGTCGGCGGTTCGAATCCCCGCAACAGGGTGAGCTCCTGTTGCTCGGTCCCAGCTCCTGCCAACCTAGCAGTTTGAAAGCACATCAAAGTACAAGTTCCTTCCGGCGGGACGGTAAACGGAAAAGCTTTCTGCGGACAAACATCGGCTCCCTTGGCCAGTAAAGCGAGATGAGCGCCGCAACCCCAGAGTTGTTCGCAACTGGACTTAACTGTCAGGGGTCCTTTACCTTTACCTTTTTTAATGTACATGGGCTCAGGCTGAACAGGGGCACCAGGTTTGGGTGGCTGAGGCAAGGTATGCAGAAGTCTTCTCTCGACCCCTAAGTCCTTTCTTAACCTACCCAAGGGCTACGCTTGGTCAGCTGCCAGAGCAGCCTTTCCTCTGGGCCACCTACAGATCTTAAGACATATCAAGTAGCCCTGTGCTGGCAAGGTCAGCAAAATTTTAGGGTAACTATAAATAGCAGCTCTAGAGCTGGCAGCCCAGGCCAGCAGAGTTTTAACTATTGCACCTCTCCATCATAACAAGATTCTGCACTCCCGCAAGAGCAAATCAGCTCAAATCCTTATTTTATTGGGGGGGGGGGGAGGTCTCACCTAAACGGAAAAAAAAGTTGTGGGCACCCCTGGAGGAGCGCTTGTACATCTGCTTTCCTAGCAGGAATGTATATGATTTTTTTATTTTTATTGTGGTCTGATAATGTTGCTTTTTAAGTTAGCCAATGAGTGTTTTGGGAGTTTATCCTTTTAATGTGTGATGTTTCAATATGTTTTTTTATATGTTGGAAGCTGACCAGAGTGGCTGGTGCAACCCAGTCAGATAGGCGGCGTACAAATAATAAAAATAAATTATTATTATTATTATTATTATTATTATTATTATTATTATTATTATTATTATTGCATCCTCCATGTACTGGTACTGTCTGCACAGAGGGACCTGGATTAAGAGATGCAGGATGATTAGGTGCAATAGAACACAGGGTTCCTTTATCTTTATTCCTTGCGCAGAGGAGAGGATTTTGACAACAGTAGCTGGTTTCAAAACTCTAGGACAAGACAATTAGAGCACCCTTCAGAAGCCAAGAACCTTCCTGACTTGGCCACTCAGATTTCCTTGCTTTTACAAGGGTAACGATGAATTTGCCTAAGTATATTTTATGCTATATCTCCTACTTCAGTCATTTATAATTGGGAACCAAATCCATTTTCTTCCTTTCCATAGTGTTCCGCAATATGCTAGTTTTGCAATTACTAAGTTGCCGTTAAGTATTTTTAGCCTCTCTTTGCTTAAACGAATTTATTGCTATTTAGCTCTGACTATTATTCCTAAAGTGCTTTGAAAGAATTTCCCTTCACATAGTAAGATGTTTGGGCTACACTGTGTCCATACACTGGGTTGCCTGCTTCCATTAGAGATATGTCAAATCTACATTAATATTTTTTTCCCAAGTCCATTAATATTTTTTCCCAAGTTTTTCTTGCAGCAACCCTTTCCAGGGTATGGTCTAAGGGCACATGATGCAGCACCCCTAACAGAAGCATAGCAAGTCTCTAGACACGGTTCAGACAGATCCCCAGAGGAGGAAAAGCCACACAGAAACTACATGTCCCAGCATGCACCGCGGTGTCAGCATGTCCTTTTAACTGCCCAAGGCGGGCGGGGGAGAGAATCTAGAAACTGAAAACACGTGAGGAGGAGGCACTAAACTACTAACATGTAGACTCACGTACAAAACTCAGTTTCTGAGTTCATTTGGACACCGTTTTTTTTTTGTTGTTGTTCAGTCGTTCAGTCGTGTCCGACTCTTCGTGACCCCATGGACCAGAGCACGCCAGGCACGCCTATCCTTCACTGCCTCTCGCAGTTTGGCCAAACTCATGTTAGTAGCTTCGAGAACACTGTCCAACCATCTCATCCTCTGTCGTCCTCTTCTCCTTGTGCCCTCCATCTTTCCCAACATCAGGGTCTTTTCTAGGGAGTCTTCTCTTCTCATGAGGTGGCCAAAGTTTTTTTTTAGGAGGAACCTAAAAAACAGTGGAGAAATGCAAGGTTTTAGCCTATTACTGAGCAGCAGCTAGCTGCCTGCCCTGCTAGTAGGAAAAGATGGGAATTTACGGTTAGATGCATTAGTTTTGTGTGGGGAAAGTGCGACTGACTGTTTGATTACAGTATCAGTGTCATGGAATTCTACTCAATATTGATCCAGAGCAGTGTATTGGGTGCCGCCCGGCCGCTGCCATCTCCACTTGCCTGTGCGCCAAACGGACACGGGCGTTTCCCTCTACGGGATACCGGACTCGCGACTCTTGACTTTTTCCCAGCTCTATGTACACACGCCGCAGTTCGTCTAGCGCGCGGGAGGGTCGAGGCGGGAGCGGTTGATCCGGAAACCGCCCCCCTCGCGCGTGCGCCAAAAACCCGGAGGTGAACCCTGCCAGCTGCGCGCGCAACAAGGCAGCTGAAGGAGAGGCTTTTTCGCGACTGCGCCAGGCGGCGGTGAATAGAGTGAGTGCTTGGGGCTGGGTTATATTGTTTTTATTAATTTGTCAGGGCTGTATCGCATAGGGAGGGAATCGCATTTTTATTTTATTTTTACAGATAGTGGTAAGAGACAGGATTGCGGGGGGGGTTGGACTAGATGACCCTTGGGGGTCCCTTCCAACTCTATGGACGAAAACCTACTTAGTAGAGCTCGATCCTGATGAGATGCTGTTAGCTGGGGTTTAAACAGGTTGAGGTGTAGCCGGGGCCACTCTTTTCCTGAGGGATAGGGCTGCCCCCTGGTCTGTATAATACAGGATTGCACCATATTTCGGTGTCAGATCCTACGTCCTGTATTGATACCGTTTTGTCCTGTCTTTCAGGTCGTCTCCCTCTCTGCCAAGTTAGGGGTGGTCTCCGAATGCGTGTGTTTGGAAAGCTGTGTGAAAGGTCGCGGATTTAAGCCCTGGGTGGCCGAGCACAGGCAGATTGACAAATTCTAATGTGTGCACGTACACGTGTGTGCGCGAGCGAGCGAGCGACACATTCCAGAGGGGTCATCCCGTTATTAGGCTGTAACGGGTTGCTTTATTGTCATTTCTTACTTATTTATTGGATTTATATATATATAAGGTCTTTTTGATGCACGTGCCCTCTGAGGGATGGCAACGAGAAACTGGCTGTTTTCAGTTGGGCCCCTCCTTCATTTGCTTCTCTTCAGGGAAGCTTAGCTGGCATCAACCTTTCTTCATATTTTTGGTGCCAGCCCAATACATTTTTATTCTCTCAGGTGTTTTTGTGGGCATTGATATTGTGGTTCCTGTTCTTGTTTTGGTTGTATGAGGGCATCCAGTCTCGGGGGTGGGAGGTGGAAGGGTACTTTCCCCTCGCATCTGCAGTAGTAATTCAGAAACATTTTTTATCTTGAAATACGTATTTCTTATTAATTGTATTAGTATGTATTTCCATTCTAAGTTGCTTTGATTTTTTGTGTTGTAGAAAAGAATTAAGTAAATAATAACAAATGTTACGCTATGCAGTAACCACCCCAAAAAGTCCAGGGTATAGTGGGTTAGAGCAGACATAGGCAAACTCGGCCCTCCAGATGTTTTGGGACTACAACTCTCATGATCCCTAGCTAACAGGACCAGTGGTCAGGGATGATGGGAATTGTAGTCCCAAAATATGTGGAGGGCCGAGTTTGCCTATGCCTGGGTATTTGGCCTAGATTGGGGAGACCCAGATTAAAATTCCTGTTTAGCCATAAAGCTCACTTGACCTCTCTCTCTCTCTGAGTCTGCTTAAGACTTAAGTCTTTAACAAACCTAAACAATATTATACTTGGAAATGTTTGCTCAGAAATTCAGTAAAATGTTAACCAGTAAAAGGGACCCCTACTATCAACAGGCAGAAGATATGCAGGCTGGTGAAATCCCCTCTGTGCATCATACTCCCTTTTTGAGCACAGGCAATTCCCTATATATGCAAGGGTTAATGTTCCCAGGCGCTGTGTAAATGAATTCGCTGATATTGGGAATACCATTGAAACACCCACTAAACCTCTGGAAACCATTGAAAACCCCTTAAAAAAAAAACACCAGTAGCATTTATCAGACTCCCTCCAAACATCCTTGCTCAAACTCCCACAGGCCTCAAAGGCTGATTGCACTTGCCAAAGCTTGTAGGATTGCTAGATGCCATTTTCACCTTTGGGGGGGGGGCATTTTTGCCCCTTGGGACTTGAATGCACGTAAATGGGGAGTTGCCTGTAGACTCTTGTGCCGCCACCTGGTCCCCAAATCTTTACCCAATCATCCATTTCATTCCTAGTCCCAGCAACTATCTACATCAAGTCGTTTCAGAATATACGTACCTGGTATTAGGATCTTCCTGAGCCTCTTCCTACCAAGCAAACAGAAGTAAACCATACATACCTAGTATGAATTTTATGTCAACTGAAAGAGCCCAAGGAGGGACATAGGAGCTTGGGTATATATTCTCCCCATCATCACCCCCTCGGTTTCCCCCAAAACAATTTCACTCTTTAGATACTGAAAAGCCTTGATTACATTGCTAAAGGGGATGCGGGTGGCGCTGAGGTCTAAACCACAGAGCCTAGGGCTTGCCAATCAGAAGGTTGGCCGTTCGAATCCCTGCGACGGGGTGAGCTTCCATTGCTCGGTCCCTGCACCTGCCAACCTAGCAGTTCGAAAGCACGTCAAAGTGCAAGTAGATAAATAGGGACCATTCTGGCGGGAAGGTAAACGGCGTTTCCGTGCACTGCTCTGGTTCGCCAGAAAGCGGCTTAGTCATGCTGGCCACACAACCCGGAAGCTGTCTGCGGACAAACGCCGACTCCCTTGGCCTATAAAGTGAGGTGAGCGCACAACCCGTCATCCACAACTGGACCTAACAGTCAGGGGTACCTTTACCTTTAACATTGCTAAAATGTGCTTTTCTGTTCAACTCCTTCCTTTGATCGTACCTCAGGTACAATGGAAATGATCAAATGAGTTATTGTGTTATGCAAACCCAAATAGTAAATCCTCTTTGCTTTTTTCACAGCAATAATGGCTTCTGCAAAGCAGCTGGCTGACTTTGGCTATAAAGCATTCTCCGGGTCCATGATGCTCCTTACCTTGTATGGTGGCTACCTCTGTAGTGTCAGAGTATATCGCTTTTTCCAGAGGAGGAATTTGCTGAAGCAACTTGAGCAGCAGGAAATAAATGCAGAAGCAGTTAAGGACTGAACACTGTCCTGTTGTCTGACATAGGCTGCTTAATGAATACAAGACTGGTGTGCTGCAATAAAAACTCATTTCAGAAAATGAAGCCCTGGAATCTGCCATGAAAAAACACTAATTCATGGTGTGATGCATAAAAGGATGGAAACACCTATGCAATTCGTCAATAATTGAATGTTTCATATGTGGCTTGTTTCTGTAAATATACACTGCTAGCAGCATCTAACTATAAAAGATGTGTTCGCAGAATTGTTTCCCCTCTTTCATTTTTACGTCTTCCTGTCCATTTAAAGAAGGAAAGCAAAATGAGGATAAACATGGATTGCCACAGGATTCCTCTGGCTGAGCCTACAAGTTTGCAAATGATTTGTGGGTGGATATTGTGGTACTTCATCTGTTTCCATTTACTAATTTCCTGCTCAAGTTTTAAAGCAAAGGTGCGTCTCACTGTCTTTACATCTAGGTCAACAGGTATTTTCATGTGGGAATAAATCATGTCGCCTTGACGTACATATTCTGATAAAGACATGTGGAAATAGAAAAACTGACACAATTGCAGATGTGAGGATTGCCAAGTAGAAACCTTGCAAAAAGCAAAATAATCTTGAATGTGATGTTGCATTCCTGGGTGGGCGGGAGATATATATATATATATATATATATAGAGAGAGAGAGAGAGAGAGAGAGAGAGAGAGAGAGAGAGAGATTTTGTGTGGTGGTGGGGCAAAATGGGCTGTGCGCAGTGGGAGGCTATGGAACTACAGGATCCTAAGTCCCCTCCTTATCCCATAAACTATGCCAGACCTGATATCTACATAGTTTTAATATCCCCACTAAAGTCAATGGGAGGGAAATGGGGGGGGGGGACAATCATGGCAAGAAAAAGTTGCACCCTTCCTTCCTGCTTGTGACAACAGGTCACAAGAAGCAGCAACAGTATCACCTCTGATTTCCTCTGTCCTTCACCCATGATATGACTGTTACATACATAAATTGATACATGAATGACAGGTCAAACAGAAAAAGTTAACGTTCTTTTGACTATCTAGGGCAGCAGCTGTTTTCTTCTAAATTGGACTCTGACCCAGAATCACTTAGTAGCCCTGTAACAATACTATAAAATGATAATTAGCAGTTTTTGGCTCCATTTCTTGGTTGTAGAGCTTGTAAAACAAGATCATCACACCTTAACAGAGTTTAGAAAGAATCTAGCAGGCATAAGGTAACCCTGACCATTAGGTCCAGTCGTGGACTCTGGGGTTGTGGCGCTCATCTCGCTTTAATGGCTGAGGAAGCCAGCGTTTGTCCGCAAACAGCTTCTGGGTCATGTGGCCAGCATGACTAAGCCGCTTCTGGTGAACCAGAGCAGCACACAGAAATGCCATTTACCTTCCCGCCGGAGCGTTACCTATTTAGCTACTTGCACTTGACGTGCTTTCGAACTGCTAGGTGGGCAGGAGCTGGGACCAAGCAACGGGAGCTCACCCCATCGCGGGGATTCGAACCGCAGACCTGATCAGCAAGCCCTAGGCTCTGTGCTTTAGCCCACAGCGCCACCGCGTCATAAAGGTGACTGCTAAGAAACATTGAATGTTACTCTTAATGCAAAGCTTTCCAAACTTCTTATGTTGGTGACACACTTTTTAGACATGCATCATTTCGTGACACAGTAATTCAGTTTTAATACCAAACCCAGGAAGAGAGCAGGGAGCCTTCACGTGGCACACCTACACAATACGGTTGATACACTAACGTGTCGCGACACACCATTTGAAAAGCTCTACTCTAAGGCCAACTTGCACATACAGTGGTACCTCGGGTTACAGACGCTTCAGGTTACAGACTCCGCTAACCCAGAAATACAGTGGTGCCCCACTAGACGAATGCCTCGCTAGACAAAAAGCATTCGCTAGCGAAAGGCTGTCTCGCAAGACGAATTTTCCTATGGGCTTGCCTTGCAAGACGGAAAAAAATCCCCCCCCCCCGTCAAACCGTTATTCTCCTGTTGGTGCTTCGCAAGACGAAAAATTTGCTATACGACAGCACTCGCAGAACTAATTATTTTTGTCTTGCGAGGCACCACTGTAGTACCTTGGGTTAAGAACTTTGCTTCAGAATGAGAACAGAAATTGTGTGGCGATGGCGTGGCGGCAGCTGGAGGCCCCATTAGCTAAAGTGGTACCTCAGGTTAAGAACAGTTTCAGGTTAAGAACGGACCTCCAGAACGAATTAAGTTCTTAACCCGAGGTACCACTGTACAAGTAGACACCACGTGTTCCATGGAAGTACCCCTGGCTGTTCCTAGATTGAAAGAGGGGCCATTTGGGAGAATCAGCAACTCTCCGGATGCTGAACATCTTCCAGACCGGCATAAGGCCTTGAATGGGTTTAGCTCAGCTAACAGTACCCACAGAATTAATACCACTAATGTGCTACTTGATTTGCAGCGTTCAAATTTCCAGGACCATCTATAACTGCTTCTGTGTAACTTGGCAATGTTAGCAGAATATTAAATAAAATCAGAATGCACACCACCTTCCTCAGTACAGCAAAATTCACAGACCCAACTCTTCAAGCAAATTTATTTTTAATCAGAGTAAACAATAGTATAAAATGATAATAACACAGGGCATTTTCAAAGTCCTGCTCATGACAACACTTTGCTGCCTTTCATCTCCCCTGAAGTACCATTTAGTAAAAGGGAGGGAGGGACTCAAAGCCCTTGTGTGGCAACCTCTTTATCGCACTGACATCTCACCAAAAGATTCTGAAGCAGGTACGGGCGGCGTGCTTGCTCCTCTTCTGAAAGTAGAAATGTCTATGGAAAAGTCGGCAACAGAACCTGATCATCCATGCCTATTATCCTAGTCCATAAATTTATCCACCTCTTCCTTGTAATTCCCATGTGACTCAAAACCCACAGCGTTTGTAGGAGAAACAGGTGATTTTAGGAAGTCAAAATGAAGACTTTGGAGACACTACTCGACTCGGGGGGAGAGCAACGAACGCCAGCCTTGTCTTCCCACCCACCCAAACAAGCAGACGTAAAACTTTATTAGCAAATGGAATCCCAACAACAAATAAGCAAATTGCTCAGTCGGCCTGTCTCTACCACCACCACCAGGTTGCTATGCCTAGCTGTGGCACATCCCAAACTCCTCAGGAAACAGCTTTAGTCCTTGCTGCTAAGGAGCATGGAATATCAATTTAGACCAGGCCACAGTGTTAAAAAAACACACACACCCTGGAATGCAATTAAAAAGAGAGGCAGAACCTGTTTGAGATCCGAACTTTCAGAGTTGTTGCAAGAATACTTTCTATCAAAGCTTCAGTTGATCTTTAAAATAAAACAGCCTCCCCCCCCTCACTCTCACTCACACACACACACACTTCAGCAAACATAGGATACCGTTAAATGCAAAATGGCTTAATTTCTTTAAAATGTGAAACTGGAAATAGCTTTTGCACTAGTAATCAACTAGATTCCTTCAGTACAAAACCGTGATGTGCCTGTTTCAGAACTGCTGGAGAATTTGGGGGGCAAAGCGCCGGCATGAGTAAAGATTTCTTGGGGATATGGAGTTAAGACAGATGTAGTCATTTGAACACAAGTCTGTGTTTTCTTGAGGCCTCCCTGCTGGTTCTTACTCCTCTTCTGCCCACTGCCCACTAGTTATGTGGCCATTAATCCGACTGGTATCATTGCTTGACGAGCTAAGGACTCCTTTCCTGCTGTTTGAAGTCACATCTTCCTCTTCAGAGCTACTTTCGACATCACTGCGTTCATCTTTTGACACCTGACGGAAAGAAGCAGAGTAAGTCTACCACAAATATAAGGGCTAATTTGAAAATCAGTTAAGCACTCAGTGTAGCATTCAACATACTATACTTAGCTATTAGTTGTTTAGATGGTATAGTTTTCAAATTTAGTTGTGAAGTTTGCAAAGAACAGCCAGGAAAGAGCAGAGTACAGAAAACAAAGAAGCAGGTATCCTCAGTTTTTCTACACAGCCACAAAAATAAGGAAATTTATGTGAAAGCTTCCTTTCACATAAGGGCAGATTTCCACCAAGGGCAGAAATGCTATTTTGCACGAGTTGTGGTTGCTACTTTTGGACCTCTAAATATTGCAGGGGAGGAAATGGAATATATTATTTCTAATGCATTTTCATTCTCCACAGAATTTTTTAAAAAATAAATGATTTGCTTCTCTGCCTTCCAATTTCTGAAAAGTGTTCAAGGGGCCAAGAATCTAAATTTTAAAGCAAATGAAATAGTAACTTAATAAGACATTCAAAAATCACTAACCAGGTGCCAGAATGAAAATATATCAAGGATATTATAAAATGTATGCAAAATATTTAAAAGAAATAGCAAAATGACATTAAAGAGGAAGCCAGATGGATCTCCCAGGGGAGGATATTCGACTGCATGGTCACTAAACACACCTGAGCTACAAGAGAACATCATAAAGCTGATGGGAAGAGGTTCACCCTACAAACAGAACACATCTCAGCTCAAGAAAAAGGCCACATAGCCTTACAAACATTACTCATTCTAATGAAGAACAATTTAAACAGAGAATACCATTCTTTCAAGAATAGCCCAGGAACACAAGAGGAGTATCTCCTGAAATGAAAGTACTAAAAGTACACTTTTTACATGACCAGAATTTGCCCGTCTAATTTTGCCATCAGGCATATTAATTAACCAGGTGAGCATATATTAAAACAAAAACACCATACAAGTGGTGAAGAGGTCAGACTTTCCCTCAATGACAGGGGTGGGGAATTCAGCCACGGGCCACATGGCAGTGGTAGGTGGGACCAGAAGCAAAAGCACAACAGATCCGACTCTTAACCAACTGTATCGGAAGCTACTTCTAGCCTCATTGTGGCTAGAGGTTTACACACATCAAGGCATGCCAGCAAGAGACATTATAATAGTTCAAGGGTACATTCCAGCCACGCGAAACCACCTGAGGAAGGCAGGCACTGAGCAGGCCCAGCAGAGGGGGCCTGGCTGAATTCAGATTGTGGTCTACGTAAGTTTATTCTTTATATATTCATAACTGAATACACACACACACACACACACACACAATTATAATAGAGACAAGAACGTCTTTCAATAAGTGGTCCTTGGGTGACGTGATGCCATGCAAAACAGGTACAATAATATTTCTTGAACCAACTCCTGCTATATTACGCATGCAGACTTTATATAAACAAAGAATTATGTAACACTCTAAAGCTTGTATACACTTACACTAGCAAAAAACTGCCCTAGACAGCTTTTCACTGTTGGAACATTTCTTTCTTTCTTTCTTTCTTTCTTTCTTTCTTTCTTTCTCTCTCTCTCCCTCTCTATTATTATTATTATTATTATTATTATTATTATTATTATTATTATTATTATTATTATTATTTCAGCCTTCATCACAAGATCTTAGGGTGGTTCACAGAGTAAAACCCAAGATAAAAACACTAGCAAATAATTAAAAGAAAAACAACAAAACAATAGCTCTCCCTTCCCACAGAAACATTTAAAAGGCTGTAGAATATTAATCAGCTAAAGGCCTGGTTGAAGAGAAATGTTTTTGCCTTGTGCCTAAAATATATATATACAATGAAAGTGCCAGGTGAACCTCCCTGGGGAGAGCATTCCACAAACGGGGAGCCACTATAAAAAAAAATGCCCGTTCTCGTGTTGCCACCCTCCAGACCTCATGTGGAAAAGGCACATGAAGAAGAACCTCAGATGATAAATGCAGAAGTCTGGGGCGATTTCTATGGGGAGATGCGGTCCTTGAGGCATAGTGGTGGCAGCACATTGTGGCACTGTGCACTTCTTCCTCAAAAAGTAATCCCATGCCGCTGATTACAGTGGGAAGTAGCTTATTAGTGGCTGGTGGCATTGGGGGGGGGGGCTTATGTGGCGTTTTATTTTTAACCTTGTAAACACTTGGCACAATAGTCCAGGTGAACATTCAGGGAGCTAAAGTGGGGGAGGAAAATAAAGTACTACTTTACAGAGCTTCATTTATTGTAGAAAGTGTGTGTGTGTGTGTGTGTGTGTGTGTGTGTGTGTGTTTCTCATGGCTACACTGTGACAAAGGGCAGCCTTCTGTATTACTTGCTAATGGCTGTGAAATGCAGGCTTGTACAGGTAATTTCCTGCCCACTTCCGCCAACCAAAGGTTAAGATAAAGGTGAGGTGTAAGTTTTTAAGGTTTTAAGACACTCCCACTGAAAATATAATAGTGTGATGCTACAACACACCACAATCACTAGCACATAGAGAGAAGGACCACCACCACCACAGAACGGCTCTGAAAACACACAGAACCAACAGGAAGAAACTGCAGGGAGGGTACAGATTAACTAGTGCATCATGCAGCACGTGTTTTAGAACCCATGCACAGCAGGGGGAAAAAATCCTCGTGCAGACTGGCACCCAGGTCCTATAAAGTTCACAGTCCATTTCGTATTTATTGTTTACATGACTTGCCACAAGGTGGCAATAGATTACTACTGAACAGTAAAGGCTGAAATGCTCACATCATAGTTATATACAGATTTTTCTATCTCTGCTGTAGCAGCTGTCAACGGTAGGCCCTCCACTTGTGAGCCTGCACTGATTTACATAACACTCAGGATTTTTACCCGTGCGCCTAATGTGCACCAGGTGTGCTCAAGCTATCCACACCCGATTACAGTTAAGCATATGGACTTTGAACAGCCCTTTGGAAAGGATGGCAGGGCACCTACCAATGGCAGGTTAATGATTGACAGGGTCAACTGTAGGTGCCCACTTCTCAAGAGCTGCAAAGCTATATTGCCTGACATCTACCAAATGCTTTTAAAATCATAATATAAATGGGAGGCAAGGATAATTAACAAAAATTGTGTTATATTTTATAGCCATTTGTGGCAATAGTTTTCCTCATGTGAAGACTAGGAATACTATGTGACAGGCTTTTAAGTCTCCATATCCCAGATTCCAAGGTATATCCACTTACTGTATAAATGGTGCTGAATTTAACTTTGAACACTGTAAATGACCCGGATCCATAAGGACTGACCATGTAGGTTTTCATGAAGTCCGACTTCATGATGCTAAATTCCATCAGCATCCACAGTAGGGACAAGCAGAAATTTTCTTGGTGGTTGCTCAGGCCTTATGAAACACTTTTCCAACAGAAACCTACCTACCTATTATTATTATTATTATTATTATTATTATTATTATTATTATTATACCGCCCTATACCCAGAGGTCTCAGGGCAGTTCACGGAACAAAATCAAAATATAAAACCACAAAATATATAAAACCTACCAATGCCATTTTCATAACATTTCAGAGAGAAACAATCTCATTTTAGCAACTGATGAACTGAACTAGGTTTTCAAATTCTACATGCTGTTTTATTCAGACTTTTAAAAAAGTATGTGTTATTAGAGCAAATATTCATTACCTGATGCATTCTGACATTCTTAATTTTCTATGCTATATTTTCAGTTCCAAAGAAAGGAAGATTTAATTGAAAAAAATAGTAGCAAGATGAACCACAGAGCTGAAGGTCCACAGATGAAGGTCGTACGCAAAGATTATAGCCACCTACGTCAATATCAGAGACCTGACTTTCTTGTGAGCAGTTTTCAGATTAACAACTGTTTGAAAGAAACCTGCAAAGTACAGCTGGTTTGAGGCTAAACAGTGTGCAGACTCGTTTTAGACACAGGTAGTCTGTCTCCCCTCCACCCCTCTACCGGCCACAATAGCAGATTGCACTTACATACAAGAAGAGGAAGAGATCCAGCTTCAGTCTGGCACAGAGAAAGGAGTGAGAGAGAATGAAGGATACAGAGGGGAGTCCTTCCCTGACTAGGTCACCTGATCAGGAGAGAAAAGCAAGGAGAGGAGAGATGCAGGTCTCCTGCAAGATAGCCCAGCTTGAAAATCAGCTACAGCCACTCAGCAGATAAATGAACAAAACAAACATGGGTGAGATCCAGACTTCCCCTTCCGTTCATGGAAGGGACTGAGATCCAGCTGAAGATCCTATTTAAAGAAAAGTGGAATGGGCAAATTTTACTGATTCTCCCCTTCCCCAGCATTCTTCAGCACTACTTCCCAAGTTATTCTGGAAGGCTCCCCTCAACCCGCCTTATTTGCTCACCAGCTCTACTCATGGCAAGTCTAGATTCAATCCGCAAATATATATGTAATTAAGATATAAATACGGGAAAAGAAAAGATGCAGTATCTAAGCTGCAAGGCAGAGAAGAAATTGGAGTTATTTGAATACGCAGAAAGAAAAGTACTCAGGCAGCATCATTAAAATGCTCTACTGGAAAGCAAATGCCCCAAACTATATAACTGTTTATTTTTGTAAATATATAGTATTTAGCTATTGTTCAGATAAATTCTGTCTCTCTCTCTCTAACTCTCTTTTGCAAATCTGCTTCCATGGCCACTTTCATAAGAACAAATAGTCTTCACTTCTTTCCTACATAAAACTATAGTCTCTCCTTTTCCCACAAAGCCCTGCAGACACAATAGCAGGCTAAACACAAGCCCTACTTCAAGACCCAGAGGGCCTTAATAAACTTAGCTACCTGTCCTCCTTCATGCCAATGTCCTCCTCAGAAAAAAGTGAAGGCAAGCTAAGTTCTGGCAATGTAGTGACTTCCAATGCTTCTTAAAGAAGCAGCTTCTAAGAGTCAGTTCTAGCACCTATGCTCAGCAACACTGCAGGTAAGGGCCTGGAGCACTCACTGCTACAAAGCAAAGAGGAGTTCAGCAGCAAGGCCCTTCCGGCCTTTCATTATCACCTTTCCTTCTCCTAGGTGTATTTGACACACTGATCAGCTCCTAGAATTAAATATCTCCATTTTTGGTAACTAAAACAGTGAAGAGGAATAAATGGAGAAATGCTCCGGAATGTTACATTGGAGAGCAATATGCACAAAGGATAGGCAAACCTCCTGCATTATGATCAGTATGATCTGCATCAGTGCAGCATCAATTCTCATTTCAGAATATTCCTTCTATGCTACTGCATTTTAAAACAAAAAAAAACCAGAGCCCTCCAGCCTTTCAGTACAGTGTTCCTATGTCCACTAACAAGGGTTGGTATGCGATAATACAGAATCCAGCAACTCAGTATCTGTTTTTACAATTTACATCTTTAAAAAGTGCTTAGGATTGAGAAGACAGATTTGAAAGTGTGTGGGAATCCAAGGAGGAGGAGTCAAGAATGCCAAGCATTATTCCAGTTTGTGCTTTGTATAGGCTCTTGTGCCGCTCCCTATGACTATTAAAACGTACTGTGCACACTTTGTGTATTATTGTTTATATGCACAGATTTTACATGGTCCTGTTTCAAGCTTTTCTTGGTGCATACTTGTATTTTTTAGCAATTGTTTACCCCTAGCACTGTTAGGTAGGCCAGGTTTATCTGGCAGCAATAAAATGTTGGTACCAGAATTCAGAGTACAAAAGAATGTTAAGAGCAGCCTTGCTGGATCCAACCAAAGGTCCATCTAGTTTTCATAGTAGCCAACCAGATCTGCTGGGGCGGCATTTCCTACTTCAGTCAAACATAAGCCTCTGATGTTGCCTGGTGGGGAGCATTTGATATGTAACATGAAGTACAGCTCATCAGGAAATTCTGAGCAAAACTGTGATTCACTCTACAATTGCACCTTTACAAGTGCGTAACATTACAAGTGCGTAACATTCATCAATGTGAGAGAACTACTTGGGTGGTCTGGATAAATATGGGCAGTCTGGAGAAGGATCAAGAGCTATGGCTGGTGTGTTTGTGTGTGTGAATACTAAAGGGAGGAAGTAGAGTGGTGTGAAGAGAGACAAATTCTTTTCTCATTCTAGCAGCTACTTAACTCCATGCTCTTTCTATTTTCCTTCCCATTCAGAAAATCCTGAATTCTCTCAAAGCCTCAACTTTGGAAGCCATGTAAATTACACAAAGGAAAAGTGCAAATTGATTTGATTTGCACAGCACACTCTGGGTATAAAGCCTGAATTTCACTTGTGCAGAACGAACATACCTGTATAAGTTAAACTGAAATTGAAGTAAAAAGTTATCATCTCAAGCAGCAGTCCTACTTCTTCAAAGCCACAGGTGTTTGTGAAATATGCAAAAAAGGAAGCATGTATCTGGGAGTTCCCAGTGCTTAAGCAAGTTGGAATTCATACCTTCCCTCGTGCCAGCGCCTTGTAGGCAATGCGAACGATGAAATAGGACCAGATGAAATCTAGAACTTGTAAAACTAGAAGAAGCCCATTAAATAGCCACCATGATGGATAAGGGCCGATTATTTCCTTGCTTTCAAACAAAGTTGTGTTCAGTAACCTGCAAGACAAAGAAGTAAGTTGTTATATTGGCACTTTGCTTATCTTTCACAACTCCCAGCTTCTAGATAGAAACCAAGCTGACTGGACTACAAAAACATCTGCCCCATTAAAAATTTCCTTTACAGAATGTTAATGTCTCCAATCTTAAGAGATCTCAGTATATGAGTGGACATCTCAGGGGCACAGGTTTCTTCTCTATTCAGTTTTTGTTAATGCTTTGATTGAGTCAAGAGCTGAAATGCTTACCAATTCATCTATTTCCAGAAAAAAATTAAAATGGTCTGTTGGTTTTACATGTTTAATGGGTTTAGGAAGCCTTACACTGACAGAAAATGTGTGATTTACCCCACTGCACCTTGCTGCAGCAGGAAAATATCAGATATACTAAGGACTTTAAAAAGGGAGAAAGCCAATTAAATCTGAGGCCTATGGTTGCTAGAACTCAAGAGAGCCTGAAACTCTCCTCCCACAAGTCTTCATTAGTCAAACCTGCCTTCTGAATCTCAAAAGAGGGACCTTCCCACCTCTAAAGGGGAAAAAAACAGTTTCTACATGAGCCACCACATGCTATTTGGTAAGTGCAGTATGGCATTACACAGTATGCAACCACTGAGACAGCAGAGTCACTTCCCATTGCAATCTGAGATAAGCAGGCATACCCAGGAAACAGGGGGATTACAATAAGACCAATGGAAACAGCATTAAAGATTCACTGGCTCCCTACCACACGCCAAGGGCTTGCTGAGTGATATAGCAACAATACATACAGATTGCCATGGTGTAATCACAAACAGTGGGGCCAGTAGTAAGAAGATTTGTTTACTTGCACAGACCAATGCACCAGTGCAAGAAGACATTTTAAGTCATTTATTACTCTGAAATCTCTCCTTGGTTGAGGAAGTACTCTACTGTCATAGCTGAAAACGATAAGCTAGGATAGAAAATTGACATGAGTAGTTGCTCAGAGGGACATCTGTCAATCACACCTCAAATGCAGATGTGCCTAAGTCCTCTTCCCAAATCACTCAGCACAAAGGAGCAACCCTGGGTTGCAGGACTCCTCCTGGATTCTCATGCGTCGACAGTAACTCCTGAAGAGCGCTTTCTACCTGTGTAGGCTCCCTGTGTAATCCAGAAATCTGGACAATCCAAGTCCTAAATCTTGCAAGGGCCTACATAAAGTTGAAGCAGGGTGCCTTTTCTGAGCGGCTAGCAGGAGCCACACAATATAACAAGGAATACAGTGTACTCAATACTGTAGGTTCCCTTCCAATACCTCTGTATCCACACAAGTGGATGCACAAAGTATCAAGAGGAACTGTTCAACAATCTTCACAGATTCAAACTGGGCCCTTCTGCAACAGGGGGAGAGGACCTCTGGCATTATGACTGCATAGAGACCGGGGACCACATTCCATATCCTGCCTCTCAAGCGCAAGCTGCAGCAGCACTGCGCAACCTGAAGAGATCAAAACCCAACTCAGGGCCCGCCTTAAGTATTTTGCCATTGTAAATAAAATATTGAAACAGCACGCATTCTGCCAGGCCCTTTTGCTTATTGAGCCCCAAAATCTATCAAGTCCTTCAGGGTATATACTGCTTATCACATATCTATGAAGGGGTCCTGTTACAGAGGTTACCTGTGTGCTACAGCTGTTTAATCGTCTGTACCAGACTCTTTTATATGCCTGTTGTCTTTGTCCATGGAGTTTTCTTGGCAGGGATACTGGAGTGGCTTGCCAGTTCCTGCTCCTGCAATCTGAATTTTGAAGGGGCACAGGAACCAGAGACCAAATTGCAAACATGCACTGGATTACGGAGAAAGCTAGAGAGTTCCAGAAAAACATCTACTTCTGCTTCATTGACTACGCAAAAGCCTTTGACTCTGCTGACCACAGCAAACTATGGCAAGTTCTTAAAGAAATGGGAGTGCCTGATCACCTCTTCAGTCTCCTGAGAAATCTCTATGTGGCACAAGAAGCTACAGTTAGAACTGGATATGGAACAACTGATTGGTTCAAAATTGGGAAAGGAGTATGACAAGGCTGTATATTGTCTCCCTGTTTATTTAACATATGCAGAATTCATCATGCGAAAGGCTGGACTGGATGAATCCCAAGCCGGAATTAAGATTGCCGGAAAAAATATCAACCTCAGATATGCTGATGGCACAACCTTGATGGCAGAAAGTGAGGAGGAATTAAAGAACCTTTTAATGAGGGTGAAAGAGGAGAGCGCAAAATATGGTCTGAAGTTCAACATCAAAAAAACTAAGATCATGGCCACTGGTCCCAACACTTCCTGGCAAATAGAAGGGGAAGAAATGTAGGCAGTGAGAGATTTTACTTTCTTGGGCTCCATGATCACTGCAGATGGTGACAGCAGTCCCGAAATTAAAAGACGCCTGCTACTTGGGAGAAAAGCAATGACAAACCTAGACAGCATCTTAAAAAGCAGAGACACCACCTTACCGACAAAGGTCCGTATAGTTAAAGCTATGGTTTTCCCAGTAGTGATGCATGGAAGTGAGAGCTGGACCAGAAAGAAGGCTGATCGCCGAAGAATTGATGCTTTTGAATTATGGTGCTGGAGGACTCTTGGTCCCATGGACTGCAAGAAGATCAAACCTATCCATTCTGAAGGAAATCAGCCCTGAGTGCTCACTGGAAGGACAGATCCTGAAGCTGGGGCTCCAATACTTTGGCCACCTCATGAGAAGAGAAGACTCCCTGGAAAAGACCCTGATGTTGGGAAAGATGGAGGGCACAAGGAGAAGGGGACGACAAAGGACGAGATGGTTGGACAGTGTTCTCGAAGCTACCAACATGAGTCTGACCAAACTGCAGGAGGCAGTGGGAAGACAGGAGTGCCTGGCGTGCTCTGGTCCATGGGGTCACGAAGAGTCGGACACAACTAAACAACAACAACCCACAACTAGACTCTTGGCACAATGAACTCCATTGACTTGCTCTCCCCCACCTCAATCCCAGTAAATACTTACCAGAAAGGATAAATCCCCAAACGAGTAACAATGAACACCACACAAAACAGTACAAAGGTGGCATCACAGACTCGCTGGTATTTGGCATAGTTGGTCAGTTTTGCTACCTGGGGGGGGAAAGGGAGAAGCTCTAAGAAAACTCCTCCAGACTCCAATACAATAATCCCATCATTTAAGAAATGGTTTAAGAAATGGTTATTACTTTGTTCCATTGTATGCAAATGGATTTCTAGAAAAGAATAAAAAGCATCTAACACAAATAAGGCGTTTGAATACAGTGGTAATAACTCAATAGAAAAGTGTGAGGTACTTACTTCTAGGATGCCATCTGCTGCATCATGAGTCAACAAAACCAAACTTCCTACCCGCACCATGTTGTTCATATAGGAGAAGCTAAGGAGTATAATTGCTGACAAGTGATGAATAAACATGAGCAGGAAATCCTGAAAAAAACAAGTACCAGCATGTTATCACTACAGAGTGCAAGGAACACAACATAATACAGATTGGGAAATCTTTAGTTTAGCACCTACAAACTTCTTTCTGCCACAAAGGTGAGCTGCTTTCAAGATCACAATAATCTCTCTCTCTCTCTCTCTCTCTCTCTCTCTCTCTCTCTCTCTCTATATATATATATATATATATATATATATATATATGTTCCCATTGAGTGTGCGGCGGTTACCACCTTGCTCCGTAACCGCTGGACCAAACAGCATCAAAATAGGACACAGCATTCCATGACCATCAGGGAATAACATAGGATAATTAATTTTTTTAAAAAAAAAAACCACACCTGTCATACCTAAAATAAAGAATAAATGCAAAAAAAATGGTGCCCCTATTAGATGTCACCAGCAACAGCAGTGACATCACAACCAGCAACCAATAGAAAGGCGCCACCCAACTCCCGAGACGACAACTTTCAGCCGCCGCCTCAAACGACTGCCCACCATTTGCGGCCTAACTTTCAGCCGCAGCCTCAAGGGGCACAACAACGCATAACAAGCAGGCAGCTGTTCGCAGAGAGACGGGGGGGGGGGGGGACAGAGCTGCTACTACATGACCAAACCTCAAGAGACAGGAGAGAAGCCGGGCTGAGGCCAGGTGGCATTGTGAGGCCAGGTTGCTATGGTAATGCAGGGTGAAAATGGAGGCCACCAACCCCCGAAAAAGCCGTCTGCGTGTGCGTGCGCGACTTCCCAGGCCACAGCAATCAACAGCTGCTTTCCAGAATGCGAGCTCCATTTGCAATTATACAGCAATAAGCAACAGTTTCGGGAAAAGCTGTGTGGAGGCAGTCAGAAATGGGGGGAAGACAGAGAGGAGGCAGGCGGAAATTCAACCGGAGAAGCTGTGTGGAGTCAGTCAGAAATGGGGAGAAAGACGGAGAGGAGGCAAGCGGAAATTCAATGGGAGAAGCTGTGTGGAGGCAGTCAGAAACGGGGGGAAAGACGTGATAAAAACTGTGTTTTGAGAATGGACTAGAAAACCTGCTGACGTGAGGGAGGGGAGTCGTAGCTCGGCAGAGCAATGGTGAATGTATTTTATATTAGATGTTGAATTGGTTGTAATTTGATGTATTTGGAAAAATAATAAAAAATTATTTAAAAAAACAGAAACGGGGGGAAAGACGGAGAGGAGGCAGGCAGAAATTCAACAGGAGAAGCTGTGGGCATGGACAGTTTACATTTATATATATAGATCTTCCTTTTCCGTTTCACAAAAAAGCCACCGCAATGCGTGGCCGGGCAAGCTAGTTTATTATAGAATAGTGGCCTAGAAATCTGTACAGCCATCACTTCACCACAAATCAAACTGGTGTGCCATTAGTGTTCTTGAAAACCTTTTCTTTCAAGTGAGAAAGTTTCCTAATCCTCAACAGCAATGACAACATGGGATTTGCACCTTGGCCAACATCTTCATTGAGTTATCTACTCTTGTTCCTGGTCTGTCAGCTGCAGTTCAGTAACTGTGAGCATGTACGTGACGTTAAGATTATTATTTTTTGCATTTGCCATTACACTGCCCATTTAATCAGTTTGGAGAGGCCAATTTGGAGGTCTTCACAATCTCTTTTTGTTTTAACAACCATGGACAATTTAGCATCATCAGCAAATTTGGCCACCTCACTGCTCACTCCTAAAATCATTTATTAGCAAGTCAAAAGACAAAGACCCCACTACTTCTCTCTATTTGGAGAACTGTCTGTTTATTCCTACACTTTGCTTCCTGCATCTTAACCAATTCTTGATCTGAAAGAGGATCTCTCTTATTCCTTGACTACTAAGCTTTCTCAGGAGTCTTCGGTGAGGAACTTAGTCAAAAGTATTTTGAAAGTCCAAGCCAAGTGGATCACTGTTATCTGGTCGTACCTTGGATGTCGAACAGCTTAGTCGCCTAACGTTTTGGTTCCCGAACAATTGAAAACCGGAAGTGATTGTTTCGGCTGCCGAACAACTGAAAACCAGAAGTGATTGTTCCAGTTTTCGAATGATTTTCAGAAGCCGAACATCCGGTGCAGCTTCCATGGCTTCTGATTTGAGTGCAGGAAGCTCCTGCAGCCAATCAAAAGCCATGCCTTGGTTTTCGAACAGTTCCGGGAGTTGAATGGACTCCCGGAATGATTAAATTCGAGAACCAAGGTATGACTGTACAGTATATGCTTATTGACATTCTCAAAGAATTCCAATAGGTTTGTGAGACAAGACTTTCCCTTGTTCTTCTATATAGTTGGTTATTTTATCTTTAACAATACTTTCCATCAGTTTTCCAGGGGCAGACGTTAAACTAACAAGCCTGTAATTTTCAGTATCCCTGCTGGAACCTTTAAAAAAAATGTGCTACTTTGACTACTTTCCAGTTCTCAGGTATGGAGGGTGATCTGAGGGATGCTGCAGAACAGGGTTATTTGCTATATAGGAGTGTCTCTCAATGTAGTCAGTTTGAATAAGATAAAATTAGTTTGTTTTTTTCGTAATCTGAAATGTTATCAGTAAAGGTATCGCTTTGGGAGAAAATCACTGGTGCCAGAGTAAGACAATAGACTTTTTTATTTTTCTTTCAGCAACCTCCCATTCTGGGTGTAGAATCTGTACAGATTGGGTAGCCTATTCTAGCTACCAAGCCTCATGATAAGCAGCCAGTGCTGGGTACACCTTCTGAGAAAACAGTTTACTCACAAACCTTGCAAAATATACCATGTAGACTGCTGAAAAGTCAATGCTACAGCAACCTTAGAGAGAGTGTGTGTGTGTGTGTGTGTGTGTGTGTGCGCGCGCGCACACACACACACACACACAGAGCCTGATGCCCAGCGGTCTCAGGGCAGTTCACAGAATAAATGAGTACCTTGGGACTTGGGTCAGGGACTCAAGGTTTAGGTAGCATATATAAAAACAATTGCATTCAACAATACTCAAACTGCCTCTTCTCAAAGCTTCTCAGGTAATTCTTCATGTAATTCTACTAACAGGCCAACAAAATACTAAACAGGTGTACTCACTAACACTTCAACAAGTTACTAGGTAGGATTCTGCTAGGGCTGCCTGAGTAAAATGAAGTACACACATCTCCATCTGCAAGGGATCTCAACAGTCAGCTGAAGGAAAGCGATTATAATAATAATTTAACTGGAGATTTAACTCCAGTTACAGTGACACAAAAAAGGAAGATTTGCTTGTGTAAAACATTTGCCTCCATACAAATATTTTTGGAGCAATTCTTACTGAGGCATATAGATGAAAATGTTTTAGTGAAAGTGGTCAGCCACAAAACATTTCAGGGAGAAATCACAATCGAGACATTAAATTTCTGGTGATTTCTGCTCACATGATTGTCCGAGAGAAAAATAATGAAATACCAAATCAGTTGCCTTGTTTCCCATGAATGCATGCACAGAAGACATTCTGGAAAAGCACCCATTCCCCACCAATGTATTGGGAGACTTCTAGGTGCATCTGTTTCCAGTGGTTTGCAGAAAGCAAATAATGGCAGCAGCAATTAAAACAGCTGCTTCTTTTACTGGTAATTGCATTTAGAAACTATTCACTGTAACTGGGCAGTACCTCTGCAACCCACAAAATATCTCAAAACTAAATTCATCATACTTCCACATGTGGTGGGAGTGCCCCCAAATCCAACCATTCTGGACAAAACCATACAAGAAATATGTAAGATAACCAAGCAAGTGCTAGAAATCACCCCAGAATTGGTCTTACTAAACATCTTCCAAGACAATAATGCCCACGTACACAACAAAGAACTCATAACCCATCTACTCTCAGCAGCCAGAAATATCATAACCAGACACTGGAAAGACCTGTGAGGAATAAGCATGGACCAATGGTACCAAGTAGTATGGGAAACAGCCCTACTAGAAAAACTAACCAGTAAGCTGAAACGGGGACAAACAGAAGAAGACACCTTCACCTCGGTATGGTTCCCCTTCATCACACACACAGCCCAACAAGACAATGACATAAATCTACCGACAGCATACAAATCAATATGGCTAACCTGGTCAAAAACACCCACCCACCCCACTCACACAGGAAACCAAAGATCACCACAGCCAAACACAAATGAACAATCACACCCTACGGCAACCCCAACCTCTCTCACTGCCAAAGGATCACAAGCGAACAACAGAGAAACTACACAAACAACACTGACACCAAACCCTACATATATTAAGTAAAATTGTCACCCCACCCCACCCATCTCCCCATTGTCACCCCACCCCCACCCATCTCCCCATCCCACCCACCTCTTTCCCCCTTTTCTTCCTAATGTCTCAACAACCAAAACTGATTTGTAAAAATGTTACATGGAAAAAATACGAGAGAGACATTGCACACACCTTTGTAAATCAAGAAAATCTTTAATAAATACTCAAATGTAATAACAACTAAATTCATCAGCTCCTGTTTGTTGAATATGGCACATTTATACAGAATGCTAAAAATGTTTGCAGCCAAAATATGAGCAGTAACTGAGAAGACAAATGCACAGCATCCTAGGCCCAGACAACTGATGGTAGTGGTAATTGGATTTAAGATAATCCAATATTTTCTATTTATTTTCCTAGTTGTCCTCTACTGTCCTTCAAGTTCTAGAAACATTAGCCCAGTTTCTTTGTTTTGCAATGATGGGGGTACACAATCATATCACTCCAGGACACATCAACAGCTTTACAAAAGAGTTCCCAGGTCTAAAATATTTATCCTTATAGCTACTATAACACAACTATTCAACTCCTGTTTATGCCTTGTGCTCTCCTATACGTACATATTAATGCAACTGATTTTTATCTGTCGTATTTATTCTTGATGTCTGTTTCTTACAGAAATGCAATACAATGTCTGTGGCTTTGGGATTCCATACTTTTCTTTTATACCCTTGGATTGCAGTTTGCTCACTGTATTCAACAGAAACTTATTCAGGAAACACAAGACCATTTTTTGTAAATTGGATTTCTCATGGAAACATGTTTTCGACTAGCTGATCTATATCTTTTTATGAAAAAAGCTTTTAAAATTAAATTTTTTATTATTAGTTTTAATTTTCTCTCTCTGTAAGCTCCTTTGAACATGTGCCTTAAGGGCGCTACTGCTTTCAACAATCAAAGGGAAAATGTTAAATTCCTTCCATAATCAAATTGGGAAAGCATCTAAATCACAACTTACTCAGCATTTCTCTTTTGAACACTATCTAAGCAAAGAAATCTAGAGCTATTGGCATGAAAACAAGTTGAAATTCAGGTTTAAGGAACCTAAAACACAAACAGTAGTAAAAGCATGCCTAGGTAAAGCAATATTGTGGAGCAGGGGGAAAGAGGAAAGGATATAAACCCATGAAACTAGTGACATTTATTTGCCTGGACAGACCAATGTCACACAACTAAATGCACATTTGTACCAGATTCACATTGGACCTGACTGCAACACCGTGTAGACAAGGGCAACCTCTAACAGCAGTGCCCTTCAGATGCGGGTCAGCACAGCCTCAATATGCATTTTCTAGCTGAGGGCACCTGTTTGTTTTTGTTCTAAACCCATGCCTTCAGCATAGCTCAAAAAAACCAAGCTAGGAAACGTAGAAAACCACACATAGGATTCCTTAGTTCCCCCCTCTCCTAGAAAAGGATAAAAGGCTCAACCAGTCTCACATGAGTCATCATAATACATTTACACATACACGTACTTCACTCATCACTAGTTTGCATTTGATGGAAGTCTTCTAATCAAAGTAGGTTTTATTATAAGATACAAATCAGTCATTCTATTACTTGGTAATGAATGATTCTTCCCCTCATTCAGAAAGGTTAATGGGATTGTTTAAGGCTCCTGGAAACAGCTAGTTAATTACCTTTCGCTGAACATCTATAAACTGTGAAAACATTAGAGACCAGTAGAAGCCCAGTGCCACAATATAATAGTAGTAAATGCTGGATGATAGGGGCTGAAAAACAGAAAGAAAGTCTTGTTTAGGAACAGCTCGCAACATATGCATTAAGAGATACTTAAAAGCAGGAATGGTTGACCTGTGGCCATCCAAATGCTATTGGATTCCAATGCCCATCAGCTCCCAAAGGTCAGGGAAGATGGGAGCTGTAGTCCATAAACATCTGGAGGGCCACAGGTTCCCCACCCCAATTTAAATACTTAAAACCACTGATAGGGAATTGAATCCAGCCAGAGAACCAGATCCTGATGTCCCCCAAAGCCAAGGATGCAATTGACTTATAGCTGGGACCACTCACCTATCAATCTCCTGATGTCATCATGACTTCAGGTGAGGCATCCCTTTGCCTGTGCAATTTTATTTTAAAAAGTGCAAAGCGATTGGAATGTTTCTCTGCAGGGCTTGTTAACTAATAGGCATGCCTTGCTTTGGCAAGGGATTGGGTGCTCAACCCTGACTGGGGGCTCCAAAGTGCAGCCCATCTCAGCAGGGTTTGCTATCGCTGTCAATTGACTGATTGAAGCTAACAACAAGGCTTCCTTGCCAAAAAGCAATCGGTTGCACACTTTTTGGTTCTCTATTGCTCCTTTGTAACTGAATCTTTGCCTGTCCACAACTGATGTGACATCAGGTATGGGGCAGGTAGGTGTAGTTTAGGGGAAACAACTTTGCAGGACAATCTGGGACCACTTTCTAGCCTAATTTGACCTGTAGGAGAATTAGAGGTTCTCCACTGCCGACTTAAACAGGTAAGTGTTTATGTCCTTCCACCCTGTAAAATGATAACCTAAGTGTTCAATATTGTAATTACAAAGACACCTATCCTCCCTTCTCTCGGTTCTTCCCGCTTCCTCCCCCAGAGCTGCTATTATGTGTGGTTTTTTTAAGTGACATCTGATGTCAGTTCTCCCAAAATCACACCCAACTGTACCCTTATATAAAGTGAACAGCTGTCCTTTGCACTTGAGGATAACATTAAGGTGGCAGCAAAAACTCCCACCACACTTGAAACCTGGTGGCCTGACCACACCAAAATGCCCCATGAGGAAAAGCAACAAATCACCTCCCTCTCTTGGGCATAGTTCTTAGCTTTCAGGGAAAGGGCAATTATTTCTGATGCCCCTCTCCCAAAATCTCAATGAGGGGTGACAAGCTAAGGACTGGGGGAAGACAAGTAGATTGATTGGAGAAAAGACTAGAACTCTCTATTCCCCAGGCTGCAAAACTTGACAGGCCTTTAGCTAACTAATAAAAAGTGTGTCTTCCATTTAACAGGGGTCTACAAAGAAAAGGCCACAGATTACTTGCCGTGTGTGCTTTTGAAATACATGTTACTTAGAAACAGCAATTTTTAAAAAATGAGGATCAGAGAAGAATTCAGCATTACCATCCAAGTGTTGTGTAAAAAAAACAACAACACAAAACTAGAGAGCAATCAGCTTGTGCTGTTTGGAGCCTCAAACCCATAAAAACAGCACTTTTTTGATAGATCAGCAACAAGACAAAAACTTAGGTGAGTTCAGATGCAGATGCAGAGAGTGTTTATTTAGTGCAGCCTTGCTCAACCTTGGGTCCCCAGATGTTTTTGGCCTACAACTCCCATCATCCCTTACCACTAGTCTTGCTACCTAGGGATGATGGGAGTTGTAGGCCACAAACATCTAGGGACCCAAGGTTGAGAACCACTGTTTAGTGACTGGATGGTTTTCAGCACACACAGTTTTTCTCACTAGTTTTCAATCTATCTACATAATGACGGCAGGACTAAAAGAAGGGCTACACCAGAGAACTGTCACTGTAAATCTCTCCCTATTGCATCATTCCAGCTATTTTGTGTTCCTCATCCCTTACGTTTAGCACTAAAACATCAAACACATTCTAAGTAAAGTAGGCCCATTACCTCCTACACAGACCAGAAAGGCATACTAGAGGAATGTATAGCAAAGCATAATATGCCCATTAGAATTACCTTTTTCTTGACCTATCTGCAAATTCACTTTGAAACACAACCAGGCACATGTACTGCAATCCGTCACCTTTGATTTACCAGAGCTCCAAGTTGGGCTCTAACATGTGAAAATAAATTTGCAAGATCAGGATGTGCCACTTATTCTGACAGACACAGCTGTTCCACAGGTTACTTCCCTCAAGGTTGACAGATAAGCTGTATCAAATGAGGGAGCTTTGTGTATATATCAGTACTTCCAGTGGCAAACTGGTTCAAGAGGAAAGTGATTAGTCAAAGGCTGAAGGACTTCAGGAAATGATACCTAACACTGTTACAAGCTTCTATTAGTAAAGACACCACATACCTGAAAAGGGTAGTTGTACCAGCATTGTCGAGTATCCCAAAACCAGGGTGTCTAGATTAAAATAATAATAATGAATGAATGAAAGATACTAGAAAACACTACAACTAGAAAGTGTAGATATGGGATCCCTTATATTGAGCGGGAAACTGCTTAATAAAAGCAACCACAGATTATAAAACAGGGATCAACACCCTTTTCAAGAAGCAACAAATAAAAGGCATCACAAATCATGAACTGGTCTTTCTGGTTCTGGAGTCAAAAAGAAAAAGTTGCAGCATTCCTGACATGAAGAGTTATATAAAGGCTACCTTTCCTGTTCTGCCAGGATAGAATTGAAGGAATCACTGACAACCCAAATAAGAATGTCAATGAAGTCCCCAAGGACCAGTTGAATCTCTTAATTTAATTCCACCGAATATATATTGATTATTATGCAACATACTCACCAACCAAAGAATGCTGAGTCCATACATAAATATACAGATATAAAATATAAGCCTCCACCTGGAAGTGAAAATGTAAGAATCAGATATATGGCACAAATATCTGGATGTTGTAAAGCACCAACCAGGGAAAATCCAAAATTAACTCAAAATAGAGGTTAATTAGAGCCCTGTGTGACTTCCTTCAATAAAATGAACATGTTTTAGAGACTTAACATAATATAATTTAGATCTATAAAATATCCGTAGGAGACCTTGATATACACAACTATGCTGGCCCCACAATAAGAGGAAAAAGCATATGCATGGACACTATGGTTGTCTGGTAAAACCTCAAAATGTGAGTTCTTGCATGTATCTTGATCTCACAAGAATTCTTCTATGTTGGGCATTCACTTCAGACAACTGCAGACACTTCAGACAAACTTCTTTTGAAGGAGGAGATGCTACAACAGGGACAGGATCGCATGAATCACAGCAATGCCCTACTCACGAGTAACATGGGAATGGGGCTTACAATTAAGCAGCTTCCAATTTAGAGTATAAACCAAAGACAGACAGATGTCAAATGAGACTCCCACTCACCTAAAGCAAATATCTTGGGGAAGAAGCCACTGAGGAAGAGAGGTAGAAGTCACAGAAGTAGCAGGCAGGAAGGCAAAGATGCTCAGATACTATAGTGACAGAGGTCATGCAGAAAAGGTAAGAAAATAAATTTAAGTGGGAATGAAAAGAAATCAGAGCCCAGGAAAAATTCAAGTGCATGCAATGGAAAATAACTTCAAAGGATAAAATATAGCTTGCATAAAGATTAAAAGATTATAGCTTTTTGCTGTACACTTCAAACTAAAGGTGAAAGAGCTATTTTACCACACTGATACACAAATAGTGGGGTGAAACATCCAAATGTATCTCCTGGTACAAATAAAAAAAATAAGTGCTGTATCCAGCTAAATCATTGCACACATGGAACGACTTCCACAAGTGCAATGGAACTTCCCTTCTCTGTCCTTCCCCATGCATCCCCCAAATCTGCTCTGGGGGTTCCCTCTAGCCCTCTAGAGCAGATTTGAGGGTGATACTGGAGGCACACAAGGGGAAGAGGGAGCAGTTGCAACTGCACTTGTAGTTGTCGTTCCAAGCAATGATTTAGTTGGATATAACCTTAAAAGAATTTTCAGTAATGCCTATTGCTGAATAGCCACCTGTTTTATAAGAACGCCTTTCTTCAAAATTTCAGAGACCATAAGATGTCAACTTTAAAACAAAACATTGGAGCTGTAAGAGGTGAACTATACACAAACCTACATGCTTTCACAGAATTTCACATGAGTGCTTGGTTTATCTTGGTTCCTTCGACGACGAAACCAGCGCTGGATTTTTCGGACATCCCAATCTAGTTGTTTTGACAAGCCCTCTAATCTTCTTGCATCTGGACACTAGAAGGTAATCAAACACATATTCCTTAGCTACCTTCTAAAACAGACTCTTCCCATTATCGCCCAATTATTCTTTGACCTGCTGCATATTATACAAAATTGTACAGACAATGTTTTGCTAGAAAAAGTATCACTGGTTAAATACTCAGTTCAAGAAACAAATTATTAGCAGAAATATACATAAAGATCCAATATGATAATATGAAATAAAAATGTGGATGCAAGATGCCATGAACAACAAATTCCAAAGAAATAACACATACCCACACAAAACTAAAATGTGTAAGCTTAACACACCAGTACGGTATTACACTGCATTTTTACATTTTGGATTATTCTACTGACTGCTTGCAGTATCTTCCTTATCTTTTTCAAAAAGATGACAATACTACTGGAGATTTCTTCCCTTCAGCCACACCCATCTGTGCAGAAAGTTCCTACTCATCACCTGGAATTCTGCCAGCAAAACATGATTTGATGTCAGGCTAGTTTCAACAAAACTAGTTTTCCATTAAAGTGCTTTCAAAACTACGCCTACATTTGCCTTACATTAGTCCTTTTGCTACCAATAGTAGCCAAGATGAACAGAGCATGACAGGGATATTCTTACAATAGAGTATTTGATATAAATTAAAAGCAGCAGTAGGGAGTTAAAAGCATTCAACAGAAATAGGAAGTCAGCCTCCAGGATCCATCCTGTGAAGAATAAAACATACCGGTAAATAAATCCATAGTTTCTTGGAAATATGCCTGTTTCAGCATAGGTAAGGTTTAGGGGTATGTGTGGATTATTGTCAAACCTTCATTCCTAGTTCTGCTAAAGGTTAGTCTTGTGTTAAATGCTGTTGCAAGTAGTGCTTTTCTCTAGGGGTACGCACCACCAGCACCTTTCCCCCCACCCCAAATGTTAAAAGTATGACACTTTCTCTAACAACTTCATGGTGGGTATCAACACCCCTTTTCTAAAAAGAAAAAGAAAACACTGGTTGCATCCATTATAGTCTACACATCAATGTTCTGAGAAACCCAGACAGCAAGAAAATAATTCAACAGATTAGCCTAGTAGTGACAGTAAGAAAAGAAGT
This sequence comes from Lacerta agilis, assembly GCF_009819535.1. NCBI lineage: Eukaryota > Metazoa > Chordata > Lepidosauria > Squamata > Lacertidae > Lacerta > Lacerta agilis. Next base: position 14,052,800 of record NC_046313.1, read on the forward strand.
TAATTTTCTTGAGAGAGAAACTGAGAACTATGGAGGAAATGACACAATCTATTATCTTCACAGTACCTTGCCTGGTTTCTGTTCAAACCTTATGCAGAATTATAGTCTGAGTACTAGATGTATGCACTCAACATGCACATTGGAAGCGGGGAGTGGACAGCAACACATACACAACAATGTAAAGAAGACATGTAGCCAGATTTTCTGGTTATGTGTAGTTAGATGTTCACTATAGTAGTGAAAAGTTTATTTTCCCTGGAAAACAACAGAACTGGAAAGAATGAGCATTTTATTTATTTAATAACATTTATATCCCCCATGCCTCCAAGGAGATATGTATGGTTCTTATCACCACTACTCATTCTATTGCATTCAAACAAAAAGTCGAAGCATCACTTACCTTAGTGATAGATGTAAACACCTTTTCTAGAATTGCATTGGGTTGAGCTCTGTGAGGTTCACATTTTTGAATGTTAAGAAGTGCAGCACATGGTCTTGCAATAAATCTGGGGGGGGGGGGGATACCAAAGATGTAACAAATGAACACAGAGAAAAATAACTCCGAATGTGAAAGTCCAAACTATACTGCAACTTCAGTCACATTTTTCTGCCATGCATATGGTCATGCACACAAGAGACCACTCACGTAAAAGAATAATTCTATTTAAATTTCAGTGACGTGCAAGCTTGTTTTACTTCTACACATTCAAACAAGTAAAACAGATCCCTTCAACAGTAAGGTAAAGGTAAAGGTAAAGAGACCCATGCCCATTAGGTCCAGTCGTGTCCGACTCTGGGGTTGCGGTGCTCATCTCGCGTTACTGGCCGAGGGAGCCGGCATACAGCTTCCGGGTCATCTGGCCAGCATGACTAAGCCGCTTCTGGCGAACCAGAGCAGCACACGGAAACACCGTTTACCTTCCCGCCGGAGCGGTACCTATTTATCTACTTGCACTTTGACGTGCTTTCGAACTGCTACGTGGGCAGGAGCTGGGACCGAGCAACAGGAGCTCACCCCGTTGCGGGGATTCGAACCACCGACCTTCTGATCAGCAAGCCCTAGGCTCTGTGGTTTAACCCACAGCGCCACCTGTGTCCCCCGCCCCAACAGTATAAAAGCTTTAAAATGACAACAGATACCACACACTTCTGTTTGATACGACAACAGAAAAAGGTTTCCTTAGTATCCTCATGTATTTTCATGATATATATATAAAATAACTGGCCAGTTTAGCAAAATGATTAAAAGCAATGACAGGATTTTAAAATTAATTATTAGACATTACCAGAAGGACGTACAACAAAAGCCTGCAGTTTGAATTGCTTTTGTTCTGTAACCACCGCCCGCCCCTTTCAATCCAACTTCCAACAGTCAACATCTTCTGAGCATCCCAAGTTCACACCGGGCTATTTCTGTATATTTTTGCCCTTCTCTTGTGCCCCCCACAGCCCCAACCCAAATACTGATTTTACTTCTGCAAACACAGGGGTTCACCTCTCTCCTGCTCATGAGTGTTTTCGTTTCAGCTACTTAAGTGCAGGGATTCTTCCCTGAAGATCAGAAATAGAATATAAGAGCCACCAGTGACTTGGTCGTAAAAGCTCTAGAAATAACGTTTAGAGGACTGCCTTTTAAACTCTCTTTTGCTTGAGGACCCCCATATGCTAATTGTTGTAATCTCAGGCTCCATTAATTGAGGGGGAAAAGAGAAGACACACTATATTTTTGCATGTCTCAAAACATTTGTTGGTTTCTTTTGTCACACAGTGATACCAGTTGGTAAAAAGTGTAAGGGGGGAGAGTGCTCTTGCTGTTTGGTTCTGCTTGCAGGTTTCCCACAGGGACCTGTGTCAACGGGATGCTGATCTAGGTGGGTCACTGACCTATTCAAGCATCTTCTTACTTCTATATAGAATTTGCAAATCACAGACAAATTTGGGCCAGCTGGATTCTACTTTGGCTGTCTTCCTCATTCATATAAACACTCTCTGAACACAATATGCAATCATATCCTGAGCATCTCAATAAACTCATTAAGATAGGTGAAGTTTATAGAACACAAATTTCATGCCCACTCCTTCCCTTGCATAATACCTAATGAATGGGAGGAAAAAAGGAAACATTCTTTTGAAAAGAATTCTACAGTCTACTACAGCAAGAACTCAAAGCACAGATCCACAGCAAGAGGTACTGGAGCCCATTTCCAAAGAGATGTTTAAGAAAGAAATGTGAGGGCCATTTCAAACATTACATTTCTGGCAGATTAACCTATGCTAGGGTGATACATTGATAATGGGTGGTTTTAAGTTCCAGTTAAACAGATCAGAAAATGCTCAGGGATCAGCTCAAACAAATCTGACACAAGCAAGAGGCAAATGCTTATTGATGTAAATGTTCCATGCTTCCCCTGACATACTTAAATGCACTTATCATGGGTACTGGCAAATTTATGTAGCACTAGCATGCCAGCATGTACCTATAGGTAGGTTGTGGAATGCCTCCCCACAGAGGTGCATCTGGCAATGTCACTATACAGTTTTTGGCAGAGAGAGAGAGAGAGAGAGAGAGAGAGAGGGAGGGAGGGAGGGAGGGAGGGAGACCTCTTTACCTTAGGCTTTGAAACCTGGTAAATATATTTTCAAGACCCACCCTATATTTCTGATTGTACATTTTTAATACTCTGCAGTCAAACCTCAGAAGTTGAATGTAATCCGTTCCGGAAGACAGTTCAACTTCCAAGGTGCAGCTTCCGATTGGTTCTTGCACTCATCGGAAGCTGCATCAGACATTCGTTTTCCGAGGAATGTTTGAAAATCGGAGCATTTAGTTCCGGGCTTTCAATATTCAGGAGCCGAAACGTTCAGCAATGGAGCGGTTCGAGAACTGAGGTTTGACTGTATTTAGCATTGTTGTAGCCCACTCTGGGACATTGGGGGAGAAGGGCAGATAATAAACTAAATTAGAAGACACAGCAGCAGCAGCTACACTGTAAGATGCAGCTACACGTGGTTAATGCATTTGAATGTGAAAGGCAGTGCATGAAGGTTTCCATGGATTTTACTATAACTCATAAGAATATACAAAGAGCCTGCTGGACCATGCCGGTGACCCATCTAGTCCTATTCAGAAAGCTACAAGCAGAACATGAGTACAACAGCACTCTCCTCTCCCCACCTGTAGTTTCCAGCAAATGGTATTCAGAAGCATTACTGCCACCAATGGTGGAGCCAGAGCAGCGATCACATGTAGTAGCCTTTGACAGCTATCTCCATGAATTTGTCTAATTCTCTTTTCAAGTGAGTGTTCCGGTTTTTGATTGATTTTCGGAAGCCAAACGTCCAACATGGCTTCTGCAGCTTCTGATTGAGTGCAGGAAGCTCCTGCAGCCAATTGGAAGCCGCGCCTTGGTTTTTGAATGTTTCTGGGAGTCGAACGGACTCCCAGAATGCATTAAATTTGACAACCAAGGTACGACTGTTTTAGTCCTAAGTGCACTGGTTCTGAAGTTAATCTCTATGTCACAAAGTTTATCAAGCAGTCCAAACCAAGCACATTACACTAGTTTGCCAAAATTAGACCATAATGTTCTACACAAAAACTAGAACATAGCCTCTTGCAGATCTCACTACAGCATAAACAACAACATATTTCCTTTCTGTAGGGCTGTATGTTTGTAGGCACCTCAATTTAAAAGTGCAGGACTCCTCTTTTTATAATGGGTAATGGAAATGGGCAACAAAAGAGAGTGAAGAAATTCATTTAAGAAGTGCATTGATCACCAAAGATTTCATAGCTGCCATTTAGCAAACCGATCCAAGTACAGCAGATGAATCTGCACTCATCTGTCTTTCCTAACAATGGAAGTCACCCAGCTGTGGGCATATTTTATTAGATGAAAAGTTTGTTAAACCCACATGTCAATTACATATTGCTAACTACATTTTCAGCAGTTACCAACTCAATTCATATTACACCACACCAGGCATAGCGCCCGTGTCTCCAGTATGGCAGAGAGCAAAGGTCCCAATTCAGTTACAGTATTTGTCTTATATCCAAATGTAATAAAAACAGCAAGATGATGATGTGAATTAAAAAGCATACTCTGGCCTATCTCATTAAAGGCTCCCCATTCCACCTAATCAAAAAACAATGCAGTATTTGCATGTACAATCCGATAATTATACGTATTAGCAACTGCAACTTGTGCTGAGTTCTATTGTGCAATCTATCTCACTGAAATAAATCTCTAAATTCTGCCATACACTTCCAGAAGTTTAATCTTTTTTAAAAAAAAAAAGTTCATATAACTTGCTATAAAGTGTTAATGCATAACACTTTTCTCTCTTGCAATGAATTAACCATCTGAAACTCAGTTTTCAGAGGTACAGCCTTGCTAACCTGTTGCAACAAAATAACAAAGCAAGAAAAGAGTTGTGTGGCATTTATAGGAGACGAACGTATTGATTATGGGCATTTCATGAGCCCAGGTTGCCAGCTGAAAAGTAACACTTCATGAATCTGATTAAATGGATGCCAGTCCACGAAAGCTTAAGCCACCATAAAGATGTAAGCCTTTAAGGTGCTACATGGTTCCTTTATAACAAGCTATAAAAATGTAAATTGATCAAACTTTTTGAACCGCTCAGTATCAACCTAGCCTCTCATTTAAGCACTACTAGCTTGGTAACCAGAAGTGACAAGGAGCTACATGAAGGAGAATACATTGAATTCCATGGAAGCAAATGAACAGGCTGACTGGAGAGGAACCGAGTGCTCAACTGCTCCTCTACTCCCAGCAAAGAAACTGTGAAAGGAGACAAGTCCTCTCCCTCCATAGTCAGCACAGAAATGCAGCAGTATGCTACAAGGAGGGCACAACTCTCCATCCCACCTCTGCCAACCCCCAGTAAGCTAGTATTTCTTTTTGCAGGCTAGTAACTTGCGAAAGCTTATTCACAAGGCTGCACTTATTATGAAGACAGTTTGGAAAGTATAATGGATACTAATTGTTATGAAGTGTAATCTCATAGACTCTGTTAAAACAAAGTACATTGCTTACCACTGTGTGCTTGGACCAAATTCAAGGTGCGTTGGCGTATAAGCTGCGTTTATCAAGGGTCCCATTATCTCCAAAGTTTAAGATCAGCCAGGATGGCCCTGGTCCATGTTTTCACTTGTGCCAAGTCAGATTGTAAAACATTTAAGTGATTTAAAGTGTCTTTAAATTAGTAAATTACATTTCCGAGCACAATTCAAAGTGTTGGTGCTGACCTTTAAAGCCCTAAACGGCCTCGGTCCTGTATACCTGAAGGAGCGTCTCCACCCCCATCGTTCAGCCCGGACATTGAGATCCAGCGCCGAGGGCCTTCTGGCGGTTCCCTCACTGCAAGAAGCAAAGCTACAGGGAACCAGGCAGAGGGCCTTCTCGGTAGTGGCGCCCGCCCTATGGAACGCCCTCCCATCAGAGGTCAAGGAGATAAACAACTACCTGACATTCAGAAAATACCTGAAGGCAGCCCTGTTTAGCCCTGCGATATTTTAATGTATTTTAATATTTGTTGGAAACCGCCCAGAGTGGCTGGGGAGACCCAGCCAGATAGGCGGGGGTACAAATAAATTATTACCGGTATTAATTATTGTTGTTGTTGTTGTTTTACATAATTAAGGCTGTGTAATACTATGTTACAATTCAGTTTTAAAAGGAGACCGATTGGGATTTCTACATATGTCATAGTAAAGGACAGTGGTGAATACAAGTATTAATGACTTTCCTGATTTAAAACAACTATGCCTCCTCATATTCTGTTAGACCACTTCTCATCAGCTGCATCCAACATGGCCAGTGGTGAGGGATGATGGGCATTGTAGTCCAAGAACAAGTGGAGGCCAGCAGGTTATCAACCCCTGATATAAAGAGTTGTCTTTATCTTATATTTTACTCCACACATAGACAGATTACCCATGTGGGTTAATTAATAAAAGGCTTGGCTGGATGTCTAGATCCACAGCAAGGGGCTAAACACACTCTCCACCAAGAGACAGCCCCCAGCAGAGTATTAAAGTCACAAAATCATACAGCACAGTGAAGCTTTATTAACATATAGACTGTTAAGACCTTTTAAATATCCTATTTAGTCCATTTACAACGCTTTCCTCTCTACTCCTCTTGCAATGAGCAGACCACACCATTAGTAAGTTTAAAAGCTTTACTTACAAGCTCCAAAAGTCACATTCAATGCATTATTCTATGCAGCAGCAAGGCTATTACCTCATTGCTGTTATTAATTTTTAATATTAATAGGTAAAAATCTTCCATGTGTTTAGTCTTGTGT